>NC_041396.2:218529177-218611677 GCF_900747795.2 Erpetoichthys calabaricus | reverse complement strand
TATATATATATATATATATATATATATAATATATATGTGTGTGTGTATCTATGTATGTATGTGTGTATATATATATGTATGTGTGTGTATCTATCTATGTATGTGTATATGTATATATGTATATGTATCTATGTATGTGTATATGTACATATGTGTGTATGTATGTGTGTATATATATATGTTGATATATATATATGTGGATGTGTATATGTATATATATATGTACATATGTCTATATGTAGATATGTATATATGTATATATATGTTTATGTGTGTGTGTATAGCAACACTCATAACAATGACAACACAATTACATTGACAATCATGTTACATTATTTTTAAAATGTTTCCTTTTCTTTTTGATAACCTCTTTAACACACTACTTCTCCACTGTGAAGCGCGGGTATTTTGCTAGTTTTCCAATAAATCTTTACACTGTGCCATGCAGTTTATTCTTTGCTTCCTATATGCGTCATCTACACCTTCACACTATGCTATATCTCATACATACATCACGCTATTTGTAATTACCCACCACCAGGGGTTGGCGAGCAAAGCGAGCAGGGGGCAGAGCCCCCTAGTATAAATATAAATTATGAATATTTTAAACTGCTTATTTAAAAAAATACCCAATTCTCCTTAGTATTAATCTCTTTGGTCAATACTTGGAGAAGGTGTAACAAACCACTGTTAGAATTATATGAAGAAATTCTACCAGCTTTGCACAAGTGAAATACCAATGTCTTTTAAACACGTAAAAGGTAGTGTCAGATTGACTGAGCTGGAATTTGATAGGATGGGTATCCAGGTAGTGTTTTAATAGGAGGAAAAAAAGAAATTTGATGCTGTGCTGTCATTTATGAGCGCACCTTATTCCCAGTCCTGGTATTTCAACACTGACCCCTCTAAACAAAAAAACTGCAGGGCAACTAATGTAGGTAACATCACAAATACTCAAAAACATACAGAACATAATCATCTTAAGACTATAAAGATACATCTTTTTCATGTTTTCTTTAATGGGTGATGTTTGACAAGTGCTGTCTGTGTTTCTATAGGAGAAGACAGTCCACTCACTTCTTGTCATTCAGGTGGGCCAAGCGAGTTCAACGGATGCTGCACTCCTGTTTACCATTCTGAGCTAGTTGTAACATTTTACTGCTTTGTGTAGCATTTTGGATGAACACCTTGCTCAGGTGCAGTGTTGTCTTTATGGTGAACAAATGGAGAGAAGGTGTAATAAGGGATTCTTATAGTTTGTGGTACTATTGCATTTTCTCTCCACATAGGCCAATGTATCCATCAGGGGCTGCTAGCTCCCTTGTTGGAATAAGTTCTTTTGTAATTGCGGCATGTTACATAACCAGAAACTATATAGATATGATATTAAAAGGCGATACCCCTCCCTTAGTGATACGGCGGTAAGAAATCACATAGGAGAAATAACAGCTTTCTTTAAAGATGGATTATGCGGCATAGCAGATGAAGGAAGCCATGACAAGACCTTTGGGAGTGGGGGCCCAATGTATAGAGTCTGCCATTTTTGTCTTTTTTTGGAAGGATTTTCCGGATCGGATGACATTATCTCCCATCCATCCATCGACTTCAAAGGTGGGCAATGTTCCAAGGCTTTATACCTTTCCTTCATGTGCAGGCCCCCACTTAGGTGAATAATACAATTCCAAACAAGGCAAATAGGGTACAATTTCATGCTGACCCTGACAGATGAAAAATAGTGCACGTTGCCCATTTCGTAGTTGCTCCTGTCTTGTCTTCTAATGCTTGCCTAGCAGTTCTAAATGATGAGCCCCTGTGCTAAATCTGGCTTTGCATTAGCTGTGCTCATGAGTAGGAAGAAAAGTAGATTTATAACATATTTGTAGAGAGCACAGTGACATATTAAACATATATACTTATTACAGCCACCCTCTTTTGTTTTTTTATTTTTTTTCAAACCATGAGAACATGTCTCCATATACAGAAAACTCACAGTGCGCTATATTGAACAGTTCTATGTAGTCAACAAATAACTTCACTGACTCATGAACTCCTGAGGCCTACAAGTTATCAAAATCTGTTCTGCTCCATTACTGTGCTATTACTCTCTCCTATTTGGGCCTTGTCTATTGCAAAAGTGCTGCCTGAATTAAATTTCTAAACAGAGAGTTAAGTCATAGCACGGCCATGCAATACTAGTATAAAAACTATTATTATTTTATATTTAAAATGATACATCAGGCTCCACATGGAGATAGAGCCTTGTAGGAATTCACCATGCTGGAATGATCTGCCTAACAATACAGAGATGTCTCCTGTCATGGCATTTAAATCAAGGCTGAAGACTCATAACTTTAATATAGAATACTCTTTCTACAGCTGTTGTAAAGCTTTTTATATTGTGTTATTACTTGTTTTCTGATTATCATCAAAATCAACAACCAATTCTAACAGAAGAATAGCCGCCTGGTATCTACCAAACCCAGCATATGCCAAGAAAGCCAAAGATATCAACACAACAGAGAGATAAACAAAGGGAGAACTAGAGCTAGCAAAAGAACAAGCCATAAGAAGATTCTGCTGTCCACTGGATCTGCTTATATATATTTAAAACCCGATCTCACGGAAGGATCGGAACTCTCACTTCTCAACTACCAAAGCAAAGAACACCCTTTCACTATGTTTTAATTAGAGAAAACAATCATGTACTGCAGGACAATGAATAATTACGGACCAAGAGAAAAGGCATACAGAGCCAGCTTTGACCAGGGTCTACTAGGCTGGAGGTTTCTTAACCTTCTTTCTTGACCTTTTTCTATAAGGAGGGAAAGGATTTTTTGGTGTTTTACTTGTGTCCTTGGGGAACAATATATCTTCACCCACACCTCACTCTCTACTTCTCAAGTACCCTGTCTACAGTGTTTCATGAACATGGAATACACATACAGTCGGGGCATACTGTCCTCAAGAGGTGTTCATCCTTCTGGACTACCATAATGACAGTATATATTGTGACAACAAAGGCCTTCTTTCCTCTCTTGTCTTCCTTTGGCCTGTGAATCCATTTATGACCTGTAATTCCTGTGGACTACTCATTACAAAGCATAGGATGATTTGAGCCTATAAAACTATGATATACAGTACAATATGAAATTACAATGGGCAATAACAAAAAATTCTATAACATTTTGATGAGAGTGGTTCATTGGGGCTGAGCGTATTACATGAGATAAATTGATTCAGAGTGAGCAGGCTCTAGACGGGTGCAGGCGCAAGTGAAAACATGCACGGGTCGCTCTGAGGTTGATGGAGGTGATTGGATGATTGCATAATCATGTGCAGTTGAGCAGGTCAATCAAGTACTTCGTTAACACCGCAAAGTTGGTGATTGCAGCACCTGTGCCTGGCCAAAGTTTAAAAAAAGAGTCTGGGAAAATGAAGTGGAGATGGAAGGATGGAGGTTAAAGAAAGAGACAGCGAGAGGCAGGATCGGGAGAGCAATGGAGGGAGGTGGTTGGGAATGAGCCTCAGAGAAAGGAGCCAGCACTCAATGAGGCTAAAGAAGGTGCGCTTCTGTTGAGCAATACTAGGGAGTAGCAGTGACCCATTATGTGATGTCTCTAGCAGACGTTGAAGGACTGGTGGTTGGAGACATGTGTACAGCTCAGTGAATTTCCCCGTGGATGCTGAAGGACTGGTGATACTTGACAGTGGGCTTCACCTCTTGCTGCAAGGCCTTGAAGGGATAAACAGAACAGACGCCAGAATTTAGAAAGTTTGCACTGGGATTGGCTCCAGCAGACCCCCATGACACTATGTTAGGATATAGCGAGTTGGATAATGAATAGATGGATGGCACTGGGGGGGTCATGTTGTTAATTGGAAGGATTTTAACCTTGTTTTCAAGAATATTTATTTATTAAGTATTAATTATATTAATTATTTTATTCCATATGTCACTACATTTTTATGGATTATTTGTTTATGGATGGACACTGCACTAGTTAAAACACTTATTCGGATTTGTTGGAATAAAACACTTGTCACTTTTACGCCAACCCTTGCTGATATTTTGTGTCCTCATTTGCCTGTCTCATCCCAATTACATTGTCGACAGTTTTCAGTTCAATAGTGGCAGCAAACATGGAGCCATTCTGGACCGTTCAAATACACTGAAGCATGCCTAATGAATTTTGGGGAGGATCTCTAAACGAACACACAGAACAGGACACCACATGTGTAAGAGACATAATCCGGGCAGGTCTGTGATACATACAGATATCTAGTACAGTATGTGAGGCTAGATGTTTGATTTTTTTTGTCCTTAATTTATTAGTCTTTGAATTTTTAGGACATTCTACAAATAGAAAATGTTATAAATAAACTTTCTAGAGAAACCGGATGACCTAGTCAGAATCAGACATGCAGTAAGGAAAAGGTAGCACAGGACTAGGGAACAAAAGGTGCTAGTGTAATGAGGGAAATACACATCGGTAATGGCAAAGTAAGGTGACATGCTAATTCAAGAATAAGGTCATTGCCAGGGGGTGTTATGCTGTGTGTGTGTGTGTGTTAGTTGGCCTGGATAAGCAACAGGAAGGGACACCAGTATTAAAAAGAATAGTATGCAGCATGGTTGGGTACATGTCATGTACCCAGTAGATAACAGATGACACGGTACTGGTAAGGATTCACTGAGCCACTACTTAAGAGAAAGCTTTAGGTCAGGGAATGGACACCATAGGTGACAACATCTCCTGATTCCCAGAAGCTGACATTATGTTTTTGTTTAACAAACAGGTAATTATTGAATATTTTGACCCCCTGTTGACATAATTCTTGGTTGAACGGTCAATACAAGAGGTCCTCTATCATTTCCAGCTGGTACTGTATACAAGGACTGCCAAGTGTGCCACCTCCATAGTTCTTTTGGGCAAATGTTAAAATAGTATGCAGATCTTCACAACACATCACACTAGAAATTGAATCAGGAGGACGATTTAGGATTGTGGTTACATACTGTACATGAGGCAGCATCTTGAAGATGATGTCAGCCAGAAAATAACAAGACTTCTTATCATGTACAATTATTCTGCTGTCTTTCTAGATAATTAGTTTTTAAATCAATTATCAAAGAACTCGGCTTTGTTGCATAATACAATCCAAACAGAAATTGTTTTATGACTGAAAAGCTTTGAATGTCCCATTAAATGCAATTATTATCTTTGTAGGATATGAACTTTGACAAAGGCTCTAATTGAGCTGCTCATCACAAGTGGCTCCTAATGGGGTATTGAGGCTGATCTTTTGAAGGGGGAAAAATGGAATGGCATCAGAGCAGGTTTACAAGTCTGTGATGAAAAGCCAAAAAGAAAGAATAAACACCGTGCAGATGCAACCACATTTCAAATAGGCACAAATACCTAAAGATTAAAAACAAAACAAAATGGTCCAATCAAGATTGTGTGGGTTATTATAATGGTTTCATTCTAAAAATATTAGAAAGAAAAGTCATGACAGTAAAAATCATTCCTGTCTTTTTAGCACATGCAGCTGTCAGATTAGCTTTACATCACTTTTCAATGCTTTCCTAAATTGATACACAAATAGAAAGCTTGTTTTTCGTTCAAAAATAAAATCATTCATTTGCCCTAAATCCTTAAGATTACTGTTATCAGCAGGCAGCAATGTGCAAACACAAATGAATTCTGAACATTTAAATTTACACAAAATATAATTTGCATAAAGTCAGTAATGTAGTAGTACATTGGAAAGTTACCCAAGGAAGGTTGGCGATAAAATAGGCACCGGGGCAAGAAAGGGACTCGATAGAGAGAAGAGAGTCTACATTTCTTAAAAAGAATCCCACTCAACTACTGTTGGTCTGAGACTAAATGAATTGACACACAGCAATGGAATGGCTATCCAGCAGAACTATCTGAGGCATGGAACATTCCATACCTTTGAAATGAACTGAACAGTCAAGCCAAGAAAATTTCGGCCTGTCTCTTTGAAAGAAGATCAATATATAGGTGTGCAGAGGGTCCATGGGACATTTGCTGATTTTAGTTTCTTTGCTTGCTTGTCATCTTGTCATATCCATAACTGAATTATTGTTTTGTATATTTCTGGCAGCAGCCATTTTACCCATGGGTCAGAGTCACTTTTAGGTGGTACACTGTAACAACATATGTATTGTGATGAGTCGACAAGAGGAGACAGGCAGGAAATGGTGGCACAAGACAGAGGCAGAGACAAGTTGTTCGAGTAGGCAAGATCCATGTCATCATTCCAGTGCAGGGGGAAAGATAAAACGGGGCCCAGTATTTGTACTGGATGCCTTGTAAGAGACAAGAAAACAGTGGAACTCAAGAGGAAAAGGAAGAATGATGACAATGTAGAAAACTGGAGATGTTCCCAGCAGGTTCCAAGTAGCCCACACCCTTATTACAGAAGAAGAATGAAGCCATGGAGGGCTGGAGAAAGCTCAAAAGGCAACATAAGACAGATCACAGTTCCAGGCTGTTAGGATACGGGCCTGGTGGCCACTTTAGAGAGATCCAGCACAGTGAGACAGAGACAGCTACCCTGCTGTGACACCCAGGGTTGTTGTTGTTCTTTATTTCGCCCTATACAATTTCTTTTATTAGGAATTTGTTAGTTTTTGCATACCCCTTGGGGTCAGAGTGCAGGGTCAGCCATTGTACAGCGCCCCTGGAGCAATTACAGGTTAAGGGTCTTGCTCAAGGGCCCAGCAGAGTAGGATCTCTTTTGACAATTATGGGAATTCGAACTGGCAACCTTCTGGATACCAGCGCAGATCCTTAGCCTCAGAGCCACCACTCGTGCTTGGCGCCTTGGCATCTCCAGTTTCAATGGTCATGAAACAAAGATGGTCTAGCACAATGAGAACACAAACAAGCAATTTGGTGCAAAATAAGTGCTCAGTGCATTTTTATTCCAGTCAAATCAGTGTCCAATAAATAATACAGCTCAGTCCATCTTCTATAAATAAATAAATAATTAAAAAAACAGTGCTCTTTTGTTGGAGATAAAAATCAACCCATAAATAAATAAATCCAAATTGAAAAAATCAAGAATAAAACCAGAGTCAAAATCCGTGACTTTGCCTTCTGTCCTGTGAGCCTCAGAGCAGCTGTCTCTCTTTATCTTGACTCCTTCACTCACCCATCGGGTCTTCTAACACCGGCATGTGCAATAATCCCTTAACTGGCTTTCATCCCAGCCACCTCAGCTAGTCACCATGGGGATGCCCAAAACCCAAAACCATTGTGCCACCAACCATTCCTTGGCATATGCAGGATGATCCACAAAGCCAATAGTCACTCCACCTCCTCAAATACTCAACAGCAGCAACCCACTTCTACAGTGTCATTCCTCTCCCTTATCATGGAGCCTACATTGTACCAGCTTGTACTCCAAATCTCCACTCTTCATTCTCTCCAATCTTTCTTTATTGATTTTTTTCCAATCTATGTTTTTTTCTTTTCTTTTTCCCATGACTATCTTGCTCAAGGTCCTTTTACCTTTGCGGATGAAGGTGCTTTGCTTAATGACCAGCGGAGTGTCAATGAAAAAACCGTTTACATGTGAGTTAGCAATCATCCAATTTCCCCAAAGCACATCCCTTGGCCATCCAGCTTTCTACCCGCATGCATTCACACCCACCATGTCTGAGAAGCACTGTTTTTATTAAAATCATCACAGATCCCTAACTCACTTTACCACATCTGGGTACAGCCTCTGGGACCCAGTGACAACAGAGATATCTTAAAGGATCGCTAGGCTGGTGTCCCCTACTGACCCTACAAGAGTAATTCTGCTACTGACTCAGGAATCAGTTGCAGCATTTGGTTGGGGTTACCTTGAGTCCAAAGACTCACAGAGTCTAACATAAGGAGGTAAGCTGGGGTCAGAGCTCAAATAGTCAGAGGCACAGAGGAAGAAGAAAGAGCACAGAGACAGAGGACACAAGCAAGTTTTTGAACCTGAATCTGCTCTTGTCTTTGGTTTTGATTTTTATATTATGGATGTTGTCACACAGATGCGCATGGAAGGCAGCTAGAGGGCTTAAATAATAGTAATACCACGCCAGTCCAGGGGGTGGTGAGCTGCACTAACTCTCTCTCTCTCTCTGCCCCCTGCAGACTATCCTTGGGAAATCTCACTAGATGCTGGCGCCATTGATGAAGTCACTTACGGTCCTGAAGACGTCACTTCCAGTTCCGATGCTCTGGATGATGTCATTTCCTGTCACAAATTTTAAAACTGCCATTTTACTCAACCTAAGTCAGTTCTGTTTTGGACACTGTACCATGCACAACTCATGGAAAAAACACCCATTTTGCAGCCAGGGATATTATACGAGTGGCTGCCCCAAACCTTTGATGTTTCCTGTATCTTATTGTGACAATGTGGATTTTGCTACATTTTGGATAATTTCATATTGGGATTTTTATTTTTGAAATTCATTCTTTTTTGCCTTTTTAAAATAAATTATTGCTATTATTATTAAGAAACTTTGTTTTGTTGTTTCAGGCTGGGGGTTAAGGCAATTACCTTTCTTCCTTTATGTTTTGGGCTTGCGGCCTGCTGGGGGCATAACAGCTGACCAAACCCAACATAGACAGACACCAGGCACAAGTTTCAGCACAACACACACATTTATTTACAGTGGGAACACTTTCCAAACCGTTCCCACAAGCAGCACAGTACATTAAATGCAGCCAGCACACAGCAGTAAAGCACACTTTTTCTTCTTCTTCTTTTCTTCTCTTCTCACTCTCTCATTCTCTCCCCTTCCACTTTCACTCCTCCTGGTAAGCTTCATCTTCTACTTCCTCTCAAGTCTGGCTCCCTTTTAAGCTGTACCTGCGAGTGCTCCAGGTGACATATTAGCTAGGTCTGGAAGTATTCCTAGGTGAGGTTGAAGCCTGACATAGTAGGGCTCAGCTGCCTCCACAGCACTCCGATTGCAGCACCCTTGGAACCCAACAGGGCTGTAGCACACTACAACTCCTAGGGTGCCCTGCAAGAATCCGTGGTGCCGCAGCAACCCAATGGGGCTGCCCTCTAGCGCCCCCAGGGGAGATAATGCCCTGAACATGCTCTCTCCCCGGTAGAATATTAGTGTCCCAGCCGGACAGGACCTCAGGCTGTCTGCGACAGCCTGGTTCTCGTGTGTGTATGCAGGCCTTAGACCTGATTCTTGAGTTTCATGGCCAGGTTTTCGTAGCTTACTTCATGTTTCTAGGCCTCACAGGAGTTATGAGACCTTGATTATAATGTGAGGCCTTTTTGAGTTTTGTATAGCTGGCAAATCATAACAAAAACAAACATATTGTCAATACTTTATGCAGGGTTCATAATCCAGGAAATCTTTAAACAAAATGCCTACTATGCCAAAAAAATTATCAAAAATAATAGTTTAAAAAAACAGTGGAAAAGGTTCTAATGATACTGTAACTGAAAAAACTTAAAAAAAAATTATCACATCTCATTTGGTTGTTATTTTTGTCTAAATACTTGGATGCCAAGGTGTGCATGCCACCATCTTAAATAGTATACACATTTGTGTATTGACATCACATGTGTCACGTCGACATCCAGATATATGACTAGTAATGCAGTGTGGTCATTAATAACAACATGGCCGAGACCAAACAAAATACCAACCAACATTTACTAGAATAACATTATGACTGATTGACCCAGGATGTATTTAAAAAAGTTAAAAATCCAACAAAAAGGATAAAAACACTGCAAAGAATATACACCAACTAACACTGTTTGCATATAATGTCTGTTAATCATAAGGGAGCCATAAATGAGAGGAAGTCCAAGGATTTACCAAATCAGAACTTTTATCTTCTGTAGGTTGCCACATCCTGGAGCAAATAAGAGACTTTTCAATTTCTCTCAGAAAAAAATTCCAGAAAAACAGACGAGAGGGAGGGACTTAATGATCATATAACCAGAAAAATCTGGAATCCTGAGAATAGCAGAGAGGGAGACTCTAAAACAATGTCCAGTGCCTTCTATTTCATCGACTCCATGGTCTATAATAGCTGTCAGTGTGAATGTAACAATGAATGCAAAAATATTCAGACCCTTTCACTTTCCACACACTTTATTGTGTTGTAGATTTCATTTTAAATGGACAAATTTTCATTTTTACCCATCAATCTACATTCAATAATCCATAATGAAGAAGTTAAAACATGCTTCCAGAAAGGCGTACAAATGTATGAAAAATCAAAAACTATAATTCCTCATTTATGTAAAAGTGCTGCGGCACTCCAAATCATGTTTGGATACTTCGGGTATTTAAATTATCATTGAGATGTGTCTAGAACTGAATTAGAGACCACCTGCGGCAAAATGAATTGACAGTACTTAACTCAGAAAGGCACATCTGAACAAAGAGATTTTAGTTTTTTGATTTTTGATAAATGTGCAGCCCTTTCTGATTATTATGTGTGTTTGGTGTAGATTGTTGAGCAAAAATGGCAAATTTATCCTTTGAAAATGAAATTTACAGCGCAAAAATGTGTGCAGAAAGTGAAAGGGTCTTGATACTTTATAAATCCCCTGTAGTTCCAGAAAGTGTATCAAACTTTCAGAAGCAAAATTAAATCTGAAGTATGAATTTCATGAAAAATGTGCATTGCGTTACAGTACTCTTGATATGAATTTCAGTCTGCTCACTATGTAGTATATTTTCTACAAAGGCTTTTCTCCAAAATCCTATAGATGTGCAGTAAGGTTAGGTTATGCGGCCCTGTTGTGGATATGCTTCCCATCCAGTTCTGGTTCTTGTCGTAAACCTGAGGACACAACCATAAAGCAAGTTCATTGCAAATGCACTCCTTCCTCAGCCACTTTAAAACTTTGCAACAGAAGGTGAGAGTTCTTGTTGTCTGAAGTGCATGGCAGAAAGACGGAGACACAATTACTCAATGTAGTGACCAGATTGTTCCACATTTGTCACTTGGCAACAGATTTTCTCTGCCATGAATGCTGAAATGTTTCAAAGTCACACAGCCACCAAGAAAATAAAGACAGAGCTTGATCCAATTATCAAAAAGTAGCTTTTACTGTGCAAGAATAGATTTCCTACAACCTGAAATGATAGAGGAGGTTCAGAGGTTTTTCAATAACAGAATTGATGGCATCATCATCATCAATAATGCTGTTGAGTATAATTCCAGGGTCACTCTGAACTGAAAGCAGATCACTTTGGTCATTTTCTGTGCTGGTAAATGAAGGTAGGCTCATGTGATTAGGCAGCAGATGTTCTAGGCTAACAGATAATGCAGAATGGTAGCTTTAGTATTAACGTCAGTAAACTTAGGTGTCAGGTGTCTATGTCGGGGTACAGGATCCATCCTAGGTTATCCAGCATTATTACTAAAACAATAAGATACTTTATGGCATCCTCCACAATTAAGACATTTGCAATTTCAGTATCTTGCCTCAGTAGCATTATTACCAAGTTATTACTGCTAAAAATGAGGACATGCACAACAAAGATTCATTGGTTTTCTTATTTTTATTTGACACCTAATGCACAGACATCATATTTGTGCTCTTAATGGACATATGTAGCTTCACAGCAATGCTGAATCACACTTTCAGGAGTTTGGTCACAGCCTGCATAGAATTTGCCTGGCCTATCTGTGTCCATATGCTTTTACATAGGTGAGAAGCTATTGTAAAACTGGAATTTTGAGTTAATGTGCCTACTTCACATAAAGTTAAAACCATATAACAAGGAGAGCACCACTATGTATTTTCTACATTAGGAATAAAGGCACCACAGAGCCTCAGATCATATTAAAATGGCTTATTAATTTTTTGTGACAGAATACAAAATGCCAAAATCAGAGGTGGGTAGTAACGAGTTACACTTACTCTGTAACATTTACTTGAGAAACTTTAAAAAAAAATTGTACTTCTAAGAGTAGTTTTACTACACCATACTTTTTACTTTTACTTGAGTACATTTGTGAAGAAGAAACGCTACTCTTACTTCGCTACATTGGGCAACACTCAACACGTTACTTTTTTCCATTTACATATTAGATACGCTTATATTTTTGCCAGAGAGAAGTCGCCAGTGGATCTACTGCATGACTGTTTCACCAATCAGATGTAGCAACAATAATCACATGACTCCGTTTCACCAATCAGATGTAGCCATGCAGTCACATGACCACACACAAATTTCCTGGGTCTGCAGCCTGTGAGAGTCTTTTAGTCATGTGGGGCTCCTGTTCACTGCTAAACGGTCACAGCTTCACTGCAAGAACCTTGAGAGTCAACTCCTGCTGAAGCTTAACCATTACTTCATTGAGTGAAGGACAAGCACGTTTTAACCAAACATGCACAGGCACAGACAGTCATGGTAAAGTGAGACAAGCTGCCTTGTTCTAATGCTATTTTCTATCAGCTGTGCTATTTGGAGGGCATGTGACGATGCTGGCCCCCTACAGACTCTTTTCTTTTCTTCTTTTCTTTGATTCCCCCTTCTTTTTTTTGTGCTGACCCGTATATATACACTTCCGTCTCTGTGGGCCTTAATCACACCCTGCAGAAAGCCAATGAAGCAATTAAGAACAATCGCGAGGTTTGACTCACTCCAACTACCTTGTTAACTCCCCGCGGTTGTGCAATTGCGCCTACGGAGAGTGACACGGCTTTATGGATTTGAAACTGGCCTTTTTTTTTTTTTTTTTGAAACTGTGGACCCGCTACACCACAAAGTGAATATGCAGTATTATACTGTCAGTGTACAGTATATCTGGTCACTGTAAGTAGTTTGCACTGTTCAAACATACATGTTACCTACTGTAGGTATTGGCTTCAAAAGCTTTGTTGTGAAAAACTGAGATTTGGAACTTTGTGTTTATTTTGTAAAGATGTTATTTATTTTTACTCATTTTTTATTTTATTATTTGGAAATGGTAGAATTTGCAAATTACTTTATTTGTCTGTCTTATTAAAACATTTCTAAAAAATAAATCATTTATTATGTTCAAACAATTACTCAGTACTTGAGTAGTCTTTTCATCAAATACCTTTTTACTCTTACTTGTGTAATTTTTTGGATGACTAATTTTTACTTCTACTTGAGTAATATTATTTTGAAGTAACACTACTCTTACTTGAGTACAATTTTTGGCTACTCTACCCACCTCTGGCCAAAATATCTATAACACTCTGGGCTTCCCTGTGCCAGATGTTGCCAGGTAGCAGCTTCCCCATATGCCTACCTTTCTATCCCAAGTATTCTTTCTCACCTTCTGCCTCTTCCTCTCTCTTTCACTCTAAGACACTAGCTTCTCTTCCTCCCTGCCAATGAGGTACCTCTCACTTACCCTCTGATACAAGACTCACTGCGTTACGATTATGGGTTGCTTCAATTTTTTTCACATTTTATCTGGTTCATTGTTACATATTCTAGTACATCTTGGTGGTTTAAAATCATGTAGAATCTAATTCTATTGTTTATCATTACTTTTAGTCATGATTAGTCAAAAAAGTCACTTTCATGTTTGTGGAAACAGCTGTAGGTGATGTGTGCTTTGTGACAGATGACCTTGTCCTGCTAGAATAATCCAATAATGAGAAAGAAGATACACTGTGGCCATTAAGGTACACATATAACAATGCCTAGGTAAGCTGTGGCATTCAAATATGACCGTTAACTGACATTAAGTGGCCAAAATTTTGGTCAGGAAAACATTCCTATTTCACCAACACCACCTGCCTGCGTCATTGTGACACAAGGTGGGTTTGAATGATGAATACAAGCTGTTTATGGAACTACTGACCCTGTCATGTGCATTTTGCAGCAGAAATAAGACATTTATCAGATCAGGTAACATTTTTTCAGCCTTCACTGTAGCTTTTTGTTCTCTCCTTAGCTGACAGGAGCAGAACCTGGTTTCATTTTCTGCTGCTGTAGTCCATGCAGCTGGAGGTTCAACACTCTGTATATTCAGAGCTGTTAAGAGCTGTTACTTTCAATTAATTTCAATTCAGTTTATTTTTGTATAGTGCTGATTTCCAAGTGCAAGCTCAAGGCAATGTAAAAAGTTCACAAGTAAAATGACTTGTGACAGATGGCCAGGACACCGCCATAATGGAGAGACCAGGGGAGCAGACATGCACAGGGCACAACCTTCCCTAGAGCGCTAGACAGCAGCCCCTCGGGTTGCAGCAGTGCCTCGGGTTCCCACACGGCTACATGGCAGATGGTGTTTGGCACAGCCCTGTTCAGTTCTATGTGTGCCGCCAGGGGGTGCTGCAGGAGTGACAAAGCCCTACTACATCAACTTTCCACCACAACTGGAAGTACTTCTGGATGATGCTCACTTCAGGGAGCTGGAGTTGGGAGGGAGAAGACAAAGCTTGCTGGAGGAGGAGTGGAGGCAGAAGGAGACAGAGAGAAGAGAAGTGCTGTGTGCTGCTTTATTTGTGCTAGGTGCTCGTTGTACTGTGCATTGGTGGGAAACGGTCAGAAAGCGTTTGCCACAGCTGAATAAAATCCAGTGTGTGTTGCTAAACTTGTGCCTTGCATCTGTCTATGTTGGATTTGGGGAGCTGGTGCCCTCCTGCAGGCCACATGTTTACAAGTTACTAATTACATAATGCATATCCAGAAAGGTATAGATTAATTTAAACACACGGCAAACACAAAGCAATACTGTATTGCATAATATTGTGCTTGACAGTTTAAAATTACAGATAAAGAATTTCGGAAATCAAAGAAAAATAATAGTAAATAATTAAAAAAATTTAAATAGCACATTGCTCACTACTCAAAGCGCTTTTCGTGAACTCCAGGACGTGAACCATGTTCTACCATTGCGCCACCTGCCAACTGCAAGTAAAATAACAAGCTCTCCATTCTACAAAAAAGTTGTTATGTAGTCCCGCAAAGGAAATCAATGCTGAATTTGATTGAGTTTTAAAGAAAATTCCAAACTTCTTGCATGTTTTCATCAAATGCAGTCTTCCTAATTCATTCTTTGTTTGAAGTGTCAATGGCTGTTCGTTGTCCCAGTAACAGGCATGAATGAACATATTTTGCAGGATCGAAGTGTGTGAGTGGAGGGCCAACCAATCGTATGAAGAGAAGTGCAGAGACAATGCTTGTCAGTAACGAGGCTCTCATTGAAGTAACAATTAGATTCATTTGTGAAAACCCACATTCACACTCACTTGATGGAACTGGAATACAACTAAGACTCGTACTTGATTATAAAATCATATAATATATAGTCGATGCCATGACAAGCAGTGAGGTGCTGGTACAACGTACCGGTGCGTAATGTCACAAAAAAATCCTGCTTATCACAGGACTCCCTTAATGTCTTCATTTCTTAGGCAGTCACACCGGGAGACTCCCAGCATAATGTTAATTAATAAAGACTTGCCTGACCCAGCCATAGAAAGCAATGACTGCTTATAAGTTCTGGTCCACAGCACATGAACAAAATCATTGAATCTTCAAATTATTGTATATTTAGGTTCAGCTACTCCCATGGCTGGGAGCCTTTAATGTATTTCTTTCAGTTTGGGTTCTCAACCCTGCTATATTCTTGCCTTACATACACTCACTATCCGTGTAACACCATATTTGCATTTCCATAGTTACTAAGAATAACTTACAAGGCAAATCTCAGATGAATGACTTTGTAATAGAAAGGTAAATAATTTCATGCACAAAGCTTTAATTGGCACTGTAAGCTAACATACTGTAGCTGCTGGGGAGTGTTTCATTATTTTAAACTTTCCCCATATTTAGAATTCCTTGATTTTACACTTTACAGGGAACTGCCTAGTAAATATTCTATAAACTACTCATGAAATAATAGTTGTGCATTCTTCCTCTGCCCATAACCACTTTTTGAGAAACCCTCCTGGTGGTATTGTCTGTAATTGGCTACCCAGACTCAATGGGATATCAGTCAACTGGAGGGCGTTTACACAGCTACGCTAGTCCAATCTAGGCTGCCCTTTCACACTAACATCATACTGTTAGACCTTGAGAGCAGATTGGGTTACCCAGAGAAACAAACACAGATACTGTAAAGCCTACAAATCCATGGAGAAATGCCAGAAGTGAGACCACCGCTTAGCAGTGCTGTATCATACTTTTAGCAATTATCTAACACTGGAATTCTGGTTTAGGCCAGTTTGCATACATGCATAGATGCCATTAAATCTTGCTGTGTTGATTGGTAAACTAATACAGAGCAATCTATAAAGAAGCTCAAGCTTGAAGGTGTACTTGAACTCAGATCTCATATATGATTTGGCCATCATGGCAGTGCAATTTTATGCAGAATTTCCGATAGTTTAAGTCTCATGACAGAGTTTCACCATGCTATGCTGTTCAGAAAGGTGCTCTTTACTGTTGATAACTTAAAACTTTTCATTCATACTTTAATGTGATTAATATGACAAGTGCTGTTATGATAATCTGATTCTGTTGTGGTGTCACCTGTTGAATTTAAAAATGACTGTCACAACATTTATGATGTTTTGCATCTGCCTCAAGTGTCATTAACAGCAGGAAACAGCAAGTATGGCAGAAAGGCAGTTCTGACAATTTCCTTCACTCTTTCTCAGCATTTGTGCTCTATCTACTGTTGAGTGAGGACTTATATTCCTTATTCATGATAATTAAGAGAAATCTTTTCAGATTTTCTTAACACAAAGAAACATACCTTCCTATGTTAGTACATCTACAAATGTATTAATTTAGCTTTTTTCCTGGTTTATAAGCAAGATAATATGCCTCTGAATAAATAAAAAAAAACCTTCTTTCACAGATTTATTTTTCAAACCATTTGAAGTTCAGGGTCATGAGAAGTACAGCGTCAAGAACATAGCAGGGAACAAATCTGAACGGGGTGCTAATTCACTGCAAAGCATACTTACGTATTCAGCCCCGCAGGGATATTAAGAGCCGTGACCAAAGGTAAAATAATCAGATGTTAATGTTTTCTGGGACTGTAATTGTTTTAATAAAAACAGGTCTATCTTACAGGTACATAGAGAAAAGCCAAGCAAAATGACACCTTTTAGTGGCTAACTAAAAAGATTACAATATGCAAGCTTTCGAGGCAACTCAGCCCCTTCTTCAGGCAAGATGTAAACATGATTACTTCTTGCCTGAAGAAGGGGCCTGAGTTGCCTCGAAAGCTTGCATATTGTAATCTTTTTAGTTAGCCACTAAAAGGTGTCATTTTGCTTGGCTTTTCTCTACATTCATAATGGCTAACGCAGTACAACACCCTAGTATTACAGGTACATAAAAATGGTTGCTTAATCTAATATAACTTACTAAGTAACATGACAGAAAGCAATCTAGAGATAGTAATAATAATAATAGTAATAACTTTTTTTATATAGCACCTTATCTTACATTTACATGCAACTCACAGATTAATCAACAAAAACAAAGATGTATCACATTTACTTAGATTATTATCATTAATTAATACTCTGATTATGTAAGTATACTAAATAAAAAATCAGCCAGGTTTTTTTAAGCAAAATTTAACCACTAAAGTGCAAAACAAATCTTCACTCTTATCAGGAAAAGGTTTTCTAATTAAAATATTTATACAGAAAGGCTGACAAAAGAACAACCAGATCTAATTAATATCTCTCTATTATATAAAAAAAATCCTGTGACAAGTCAAGACTTTTTGGAAGATCTTTTCAAGTCCTGAGAGACGAGACTTTTGACATGAGATTGTTTCAAGTCACGCCCTCCTCTTAACCATATTCAAATATATATGGCAATATGGCAATCCTAACCCTGAGAAACGATGATGTCAAATGAATTAATGCGAAAATTGCTGATCAGTTACATGGCAAATTGGTTAAATGCGTATCAATAGACTATGCTGAAACAGTTGGTGGTGATGGTGCGGAAGATGAAAACATCAACTTACAATATCTCGAAGAATATCTACAACCGTTAACACCATCGTCTTCCACTGCACAAATTACTGTAGAAAGAACGATGTATCCAAGAAAGGTAATGTAGTACATCTTCCCAGGATAACATTAGACAACAAAGGAGATCTTGATATGCCATTCGTGTTAAAACGTTAACCGTTTCCTGTTAGAATAGATTTTGCAAAGTCAATTAGCAGGCGGCACGGTGGCGCAGTGGTAGCGCTGCTGCCTCGCAGTTAGGAGACCTGGGTTCGCTTCCCGGGTCCTCCCTGCGTGGAGTTTGCATGTTCTCCCCGTGTCTGTGTGGGTTTCCTCCAGGCGCTCCGGTTTCCTCCCACAGTCCAAAGACATGCAGGTTAGGTGGATTGGCGATTCTTAATTGTCCCTGGTGTGTGCTTAGTATGTGGGTGTGTTTGTGTGTGTCCTGCAGTGGGCTGGCACTCTGCCCAGGATTGGTTCCTGCCTTGTGCCTCGTGTTGAATGGGATTGGCTCCAGCAGACCTGTGTTTGGATTCAGCGGGTTGGAAAATGGATGGATGGAAGTCAATTAGCAAATCACAGAGACAAACATTTAAAAAAGTCGGTTTATTCATTAGGGAGAAAGAAAATAAATTCTCTCATGGGCAGTTATACATTGGGTTGTCACGATGTAGGCCCAAACACGGAATCAAAATTCAATACGATATTGACGAACAGTTAATTAAAAAAATTGTTTTTACTGAAGTTTTACAGTAAAAGAATAAGTTTAAAAAATATTTGCGTGTTAATTTCAAAGCCAAACAGAACGTAATTGTGTAATGCAACAGAAAACTCAAATGCAACATGAAACTTAATTTACTTTCAAATTATTACGTTTTACTATTTTTTAAATATGGTTAATTACTTGCTGTAATGTAAAATTATATTATGCATATGTAACAATTCCCATGAAAATAATTCAGACTTTTTTCTTGCAGTTGTTATTCTTATTTTGATTGCCCATTTTTTCTTTTGGTTTTAAGGTTTACACTCTTGACATAGTCTGATAATGAATAAATAATGAATTATTTATTATTTGTTTGCTGTTGCTTTCGTATAAATTTTGTACTGTCATGACTAATTGTCTTGTCAAGGAACAAAAAACGATCGAGCAGCAGCCTAGAGGTACATTTAAACAAAGAAATGTTTGTATGAATCCTTTTCAATTTAAATTTGATACAAATGTTTTTATGTCAATTTCAAGTTTTATAAATCCCAGTTTGTTTGTCATTTTTCATGTAACATCAAATCCATAGAATTTAAGATCAAATAGATGCTCAACTTAAAGTTTAGATTTTTTCCATACACCTAGCATGAACGAAAAAAACTTTCTTCTATCCCCCATAAACTCCTGCCAAAAATGCATGAAATCTAATTCTCTATGTGCCACACAACCAACCCGAGATAAACTGCTTTGTGAATTTCCTTTTTGGGTACGCTGCTTAGTATGTGTTAGGCCACAAGGACATATTAATGACGGGTCAGAATATGAAACATGCTAAGTCAAAACCAGTAAGTCAAGCCTATCTTTTTGTCAAAACCAGTAAGTAAGAAAAACAGTCTCTAAGTTTTTTGCCAGGAAACATTAATAATTAACATTCTGAATACTTTTAAGGTGGCACTTTGGCGCAGTAGTAGTACTGCTGCCTGGCAGTAAGGAGACCTGGGTTCGCTTCCCGGGTCTTCCCTGCGTGGAGTTTGCATGTTCTCCCCGTGTCTGCGTGGGTTTCCTCCGGGCGCTCCGGTTTCCTCCCACAGTCCAAAGACATGCAGGTTAGGTGCATTGGCGATTCTGAATTGTCCCTAGTGTGTGCTTGGTGTATGGGTGTGTGTGCGCACCCTGTGGTGGGCTGGCGCCCTGCCTGTGGTTTGTTCCTGCCTTGTGCCCTGTGTTGGCTGTGATTGGCTCCAGAAGACCCCGTGACCCTATATTAGGATATAGTGGGTTGGACAATGACTGAATGACTGAATACATTTAAACACATCCACAAGCTTGGACAAGAAGTGCAACCTATGCAGCCTGCTTAAATGCAATTATGGCAGTACCGTCACTTGACACAATTTCTAGAAGACATTGCCTAGCAATGTCTCCATAATTAAAAAAATGGAACTGTAGCAACTTCAAAACAAACAATTTTGCAAAAGAAATACAATCACAACTAATCCATAAACATCGGTAGATACCTCTAAGAAGCTTTGGCTGCTTCATAGGTAGAATATTTGAACTCTTCCATCAGGGAAGATCATTGGTTTAATCTGGATTATGACATAATACTTGGCTTTTAGTCTTCACTGCAACACCCATACTCTGAGGATAAATATTTAATGTAGTTTTGTGGATTGCTTCAAATTATAAAGCAAGTTTTAAAATCTCAGACTTCACATGCCTCACAGACATCAATAGTTTGTTTACATTGGGTTTGGTCACCTGCATCTTTTATATTGTCTGTAATTGATCTATAATTACAGAAATGCCTTTCAAAATGTGGATTATTTTTGTTTCTATAGTTTGTTTGAACAGACATGAGCCAAGCTTCGACACACTGATTAAGCATGACTTAATCTTTAGGCTTTGTGCTCCTTTATGTACCTGCTGTGATATAATCACATTGATTGAACCTGCGGGCACTAACTGAGCTTCCATTAATGATGTGAAGGGATGGCTTAGGTTAGTATAAGGAAGGCCATATCATTAGGCACCAGAAGAACCAGGATGGACAGAGAATAACCTCTTAATGATGTTTGCCATACATACCATGATTTTGGAAAATGCAAATATTATCATAAGTTCTAGTTACTGTAATTACAAATGAAAAGGATTTAATGCATCTTTATATTTATTAGAATTTAAGTAATATCTTAAATTAGACATGTATTTATTTGCAAATTGATGCCAGTTTATTTATTTATTGAGCTTCTGCACAAAGCAAAATTTCCACCTTGGGACAAAGTTTTTCCTATCTATCTATCTATCTATCTATCTATCTATCTATCTATCTATCTATCTATCTATCTATCTATCTATCTATCTATCTATCTATCTATCTATCTATCTATCTATCTATCTATCTATCTATCTATCTATCTATCTATCTTAGAGTATTTTAAAATCCACATAAAACTTACATGTATACTATATATTTGAATGTCCAAGCCAAAGTAAGCAATTTAGCCAGAACATAGGGAAACACCCTTCTCTTCTAGAAGGATGTCCATAGACCTTTTATGACCACAGAGTCAGGACTTTGGTATTTCATCTGAAAGATGGCACCATTTCTTTAGGACAGTGTCCCTGTCACTGCTCTGAGGTATTGGGATCCCCATACAAACCACACAGTAAGCACCTTATGATGGCCTCACCAACACCTCTACCAGCAGCAACCCAAGGCTTTCCTAGATGGTCCCCCATCCAGGTACTGACCAGGTTAAAGCATGCTTAGCTTCAGGTGGATTACCTGGACTGAAGTACAGATGATATGGCTGCTGACCATAAGAGGGCACAACTTCTGAATTCTAAGCATCAGATCCATTCATTTAAAAAGCAATGAAGATTATTGTTAGGTTCAAAAAAAAAAAAAAAACAAGTCAGTCTGAGAACACTACATTGTTCCACTTTGATTTTGGTTTTGCTGACAATTTATTTAGGTTTACCGATTCTTATTTGTCTGCGGTGGGTTGGCACCCTGCCCGGGATTGGTTCCTGCCTTGTGCCTTGTGTTGCCTGGGATTGGCTCTAGCAGACCCCCGTGACCCTGTGTTCGGATTCAGCGGGTTGGAAAATGGATGGATGGATGGCTGGATTCTTATTTGTACCTAGATAACAAATCTGCAATCCCCCTGCTCATTCCCACCACCTCCTTGTCATGTTCTATCATTCCAAAATTGCGTAGCGGTCATAACTGATTGAGCACAGTCATATTTAGATGATGTACTGAAGAGTGTATTATGTGCCTTCATAATTCCTAAGTCTTACTGCGGAGACTGCTGAAATACTTGAGGTTCATTTCCACAATTAAAAAAAAAAAGATTTAAGAAGGATGAACTGAGTCAAGAATTTTTCTTATTAGGTATAACAGATTCACTCTTTTGCCTTCAGGGATATAATTTTCAAATTTAACTTTAGTCAAATGAAAAGTGAAGAATACACTGCAATATTCAATAACAATATTTAATATTTTAATACATAAAATTACTGGAATTCTGTTATTAGGATAATATTGCTTTGTGGGGTCCTGCCAATTCCCCACACTACTGGATACTGGACTTATATTTGACTGGAGCTTCAAACGTGACATTTTAGGACACGGTGAACCAGAAACAACAGGTAATTTTCTGTCATAAATATTGATAAATATATGACAATAACTATATTAGACTAAATGAAAGATTTACGTTATAATATTAGCAGTTGAAAGGACAATGTGGTGTTTTGAAAGTCTGCCAAAGCCTTGTGTGAGAATATCAAACATATGGTTGGTATCTTGATGCAGGAAAGTGGGTCATGGGCTTCTGAGGCATTTCAGTGAAACAGATGGGATGTAGTCAGACCCATCTGAACTTTCAGAACACAAATGTGCGGGAGACGCACAGTTTGGATTTACGCCCTAAGGTCAGGAATAAATACAAGCTTATAACAACTTTAAATTTCATTTGAAAATGTAAATTATGTTTAAAGTTAAAAAGACATGGATGGAAGAGTCACCGTACTCTAGACAATAGCAAACTATTTTCATCTTCACTTGTGACTGTTCATCAGGTACTACTCAACATATGTACTGTGAGTGCCACAGGGGATAGACAGGCGACCCAGAGGGTAATTCCTTACCCGGATGGGACATCACAATAAAGGAGAAGGAAAGGACAGGATTTACAATGGGATGGGAATAGGAATCCTTACCCAGCAGGGAGACCAGTACATTGGAAGAACTTGGAGAAACAATAGAATGAGGGTACTGTATTCCCTGACACACTATGGGGCAGCATCCCTGAGCTTTGGGTCCCCCTCAGATTCCTACAGGGCATGATGGGAGTTGGAGTCCCAGATTACGGCCCTGTTGGGTTCCGTGGCAGCCACCAGGGCTTGCTGAAGGATGATAAGGTCCCTACTTTATGGGACTTCAGTCTGACCTGGAAATGCTTCAGAAGGACCATGTCTAGCCCCAAAGTACTCCGGGGTCAAAAATGGAAGGAGCCACTACCCACGGAGTCTTGCCCAGGGAATCAGCGTTAGATTTTAGAGGTCTAAAGCTCTTGGAATAAATGGAAGGAGAGAAGAATTCTGTACAAGTTTATCTTTGACACTGTGACTGTATTTAAGTGTCAGCTGAAGTCTGTGAGTAATAAAATGGACATTATTTGAACCTGTGGTTATGATGAGTTGGATTGTGCTTGGCATTTGGTTACAGTACATACTTTACTATAAGAATGTGTAAACTAGCAATCAGCAAAAATGTAAAACTGACGAAATTGAATACATGCTTGAATTATCAGGCAATGTATAAAAAAAACTTTATCTATTAACAGTTTACAGAAATTAACATTATGAGTACGGTGTAAGAAGTGATATACATTTTATGATGCCTACAACAAGTGAGCAAAGAATTTAGACTGACACCTTATCTATGGGGTGGCGCAGTGGTAGCGCTGCTGTCTCTCAGTAAGGAGACCTGGGTTCGCTTCCCGGGTCCTCCCTGCGTGGAGTTTGCATGTTCTCCTCGTGTCTGCGTGGGTTTCCTCCGGGTGCTCCGGTTTCCTCCCACAGTCCAAAGACATGCAGGTTAGGTGCATTGGCGATCCTAAATTGTCCCTGGTGTGTGCTTGGTGTGTGTGTGTGTGCACACCCTGTGGTGAGTTTGCACTCTGCCGGGGGTTTGTTCCTGCCTTGCGCCCTGTGCTGGCTGGGATTGGCTCCAGCAGACCCCAGTGACCCTGTGTTAGGATAGAGCAGGTTGGACAATGACTGACTGACTGACTGACCTTATCCATGAGACAGCTCTCTCCATGAACTTAAATTTACTGCATTTTTGGATCATTGCCAGAATCTAACTGAAACAAAGAGGTCAAAACCCTAATGTGTTAGACACTAATTTTCCTAAAAAGCAGAAATAATTCACCACTAATTTTCCTAAAAAGCAGAAAAATCAAGAAAGAAAAGCAAGCTTCTGACCCATATCGATTCGACTTGATAAAAAATCAAAGTCTGAGATGTCAAAATGGAGATTAAAGACTAAGCAACTGGCTGGTGCTGTTCTGCCCCCACTTATACTTTAGGAAATTGGCTCCAGAAGCCATATGCCACTCAACTAACAACTAAACAAATTGCAGAATCAGGTTCTGACAATCGTGTGCCATTTAGTACCTTTTAAAGGTGGTGAAAAACTAAAGGTTCAACTAAAAGACCATTATTATCAGAATAATCTTACCCTGTATTTTTCTAGAGTGAACCAGTACTTTACTTTAACAAATTTCTTTGGTAGGTGAATGATACAGAACACATGATAATACCTTTTGTCTTTTATGAACCAAAACGTAACACTCATAATACACCTGAAAGAATTAACACAAGCCATGATAATTCCAGTAAACACTGCACATACCGCCTGAAGCCGTTTCTTTTCTCGTTCGGCTGTGCTTTGTGTAGTCTCCAGGGTTGCTCTGTGCTTTTTTGACAGCTCTTCTAGAGCTCTTGCCTGTGCTTCTTTAAAGTGAGCTGCTTCTTCTTCATATTTGGCACGGATGCTCATTATCTCCTTCTCGTATATTTGCTTTTCCTCTTTCAAAGCCTGCATGAAGAAAGAAAGAATTTAAGTATAATGAATTATAAAAGTGTGAAGAAAAAGGAGAACACATTCAATGGGAAATCATTTAGTGTGTAGTTAGCAGTGAAAAGCAAAATTTAATTGTTCGGAGTCACCAAGATCAATCTGCTTTGATGAAAAAGATACGTTTTGAGTCTCAATATTCAAATCTATCATTAAGATAAACACCTTTTGCCTTTAACTGTCTTTCTTATCCTCCATTTGCTGTTGTCCTCATCTTCTTTCAGGTTCTGTCCTGATCCTTCTAAAGTGTATATGAAATCATCTTGTATAATGGCAAGATCAGCTTTTAAAGCACTTTGGAAAAGTGCTCACTGTGAGAGATGTTTTAAAAACTAATGGTTGATTAACTGTTTAACGTCATTGTAAACTTCACACACACTAAACATTCCATTTAGTAACTGGATTGCTGTGCTGCCTTAAGGTGTTGACTGATGCAGAGTGAGAAACTGAGAAAGAAAAAAGCAATTTTAGGCCAACTTCAATTTCATCGACAGACAACGGATGCTGCAAGATAAAATAAATCAATCAAGTTTTGATGGAACAGATTGTCCTCTGCTGAAATTGCCATAAACTGCTTTATAAAACAGGAAAAGAGAATAGAAATGGGACATTTTCGATGAGAGTATCTGCACTGTGAAGGGTTTAGATGAATAAAAAGAGAAAATATGGTCATTTTTCTTTGGTGCTTTCCAAGACAAAGCAGCACTGGCAGCTTAGCACCTGTGTAGTATGTACAGTGTTTGATGCTGCATAGGAGAGAGTTAGGCTTTCATTGTAGATGTCCTCTCAGAGATTAAACAGACAGTTTCTGGTTGATTAATACCTCTACACTGAAAGAATATCAATGTGCATGAGTCTTTTCTATCTATCTATCTATCTATCTATCTATCTATCTATCTATCTATCTATCTATCTATCTATCTATCTATCTATCTATCTATCTATCTATCTATCTATCTATCTATCTATCTATCTATCTATCTGTAAAATCCACATAAAACTTATACTATATGTTTGAATGACCAGGCCAAAGTTCCAACTATTGTCACACGTGTGTTAGGGAGACAACTTGAAAGCTTATCTAATGGTAATTCCACCCCGAGCCGAGGGTTGGCACTGTTGCCTAATGCTTCTCCCCCTTTCTTTCCCACAGATCAGACGACCAGCAGCCTCAGTGATACCACTTCTAGGTCATGGTTTCCTAGCTGTGCCCCTTCAGGTCTTGCTTCCTGTTAAGGGACTCCACAGCCAACTTTGATTCAGTCTGTAATTTGACTCCTGTCTGAAAAGACCTCTAACAATTTTGTTGTTTCTTTTTCATCAATTATATAGGGTTTGCCTCTGAGGTGCCCCAACACTTTATCTTAAATTACAGGGATAAGGAAAAGTGTTGAAGGCACATGCACAGAGACACACACACACACACACACACAAATACTGAATACTAGCAGACGCCCGCCGTAGCATACAGCGGTGTAAGAATAGGAACGGAAAACGGTGAGAAAGGAATTCAGAAATCAAGAAGAAATAAATACTTCTTGAAAGACGCAGTTGTGAATAGGTGTTTTGGTGGAGACAACAGATAATGAGTCGAAAGATCTACTTGTAGTATACAGTGATCCCTCGCTATATCGCGCTTCGCCTTTCGCAGCTTCACTCTATCGCGGATTTTATATGTAAGCATATTTAAATATATATCGCTGATTTTTTGCTGGTTCGCGGATTTCTGAGGACAATGGGTCTTTTAATTTCTGGTACATGTTTCCTCAGTTGGTTTGCCCAGTTGATTTCATACAAGGGACGCTATTGGCAGATGGCTGAGAAGCTACTCAACTTACTTTTCTTTCTCTCTCTCTTGCGCTGACTATCTGTGATCCTGACGTAGGGGGTGTGAGCAGGGGGGCTGTTCGCACACCTAGACGATACGGACGCTCGTCTAAAAATGCTGAAAGATTATCTTCACGTTGCTACCTTCTGTGTGCAGCTTTTAAGTATGCTGCACGGTGCTTCGCATACTTAAAAGCTCAAAGGGCACGTATTGATTTTTGACTTTGTTTCTCTCTCTCTCTCCCTGCTCCTGATGGAGGGGGTGTGAGCTGCCGCCTTCACCAGCTTTGTACCGCAAGCCAAACAGCCCTATTGATTTGTTTGCTTTCCTCTCTGTTTCCTTTGAAGAGGAAGATATATTTGCATTCTTTTAATTGTGAGACAGAACTGTCATCTCTGTCTTGTCATGGAGCACAGTTTAAACTTTTGAAAAAGAGACAACTGTTTGTTTGCAGTGCTTGAATAACGTTCCTGTCTCTCTACAACCTCCTGTGTTTCTGCGCAAATCTGTGACCCAAGCATGACAATATAAAAATAACCATATAAAAACATATGGTTTCTACTTCGCGGATTTTCTTATTTTGGGTGGCTCTGGAACGCAACCCCCGCGATGGAGGAGGGATTACTGTAATATCAGGTCTGTGCTCTGGTCTTTGGGTATCCAACAGTGCATGTAGAATTTCTGGCCAAGCAGGATTACATGTGAAAGTGATAAATAAATCAGGCTTTCCGAATTTACGTACTATGACCATGGCATCTTGATAGTTTTGTTGCATGTATCTTGGACTTCCTGGAAATGTGGACGGTAATATGATCATTTTGCCTACAAGTACGTTGTTATTTTCAGCCTTTGCTTGCAGTGCGTCTAATAGTCCTTTGTATTGTTCCACGCGCAGGTCTTGTTGATGTAATCTGAGATAGTTGAGACGCACACCCTCTGTTTTAACATACGCATCTACGACGTACTGTTGGAATAGTTTGCCGCCGGAGTGCAAAATACTAAATGTATTCCTCATTGATAATCTGTACGCGTAAATTTGGCATTGAGTAAGCCTGATTCGGTTGGCGGTTCTTTTATTGGGAACATGTTGAAAATCTTTGTGCCAGCCAATGTCTCTGTAAGGGAATAAAAGTGGGCAAACCATAGGATCACAATTCATATTGAGCGTGGAAATCTGTTTACAGGAGCTGCCTCTGGAATAGATGCAAATGTCCCTTTCGGCAGGGAGTTCGCCATCTTCTCCGATGAAAATCGCTGCAACATCGGTTTGACATCTTGTATCATCGTAAATCCTGCCTAGATGCTGTTGGATTGGACTGAGCAATTTCATGCATGTGTTTGTATGATTTAGCGAAGGGGTTGATGGTTCTGAGCATGGAATCTAGCTGGAGAAGTACATTTTCGCTGCATGCAGAGTTTTCTTTATTTTGTAAGCATACTTTAGTAGCTTGCGCTGTGTCGAAAACATACAACTGTCCATATCCTGGACAGGTAGAAGTGTTAGCGTATAGTGGAGAGATTTGGTGATAAATTTGCCCATGTATTTTAAAACAGTATGGTCCGTGGCCAGGAGGTTGAATTATCTGTGCACCCATGGAAGCAAATGCTAGAGGAGAGTTGTATTCTCGAATGTGTTCACGATAATTTTTACCTTCTGATGTTTGCTGTGTAAGAACCTGTTGTAAAGACACAGGTGGCTCCCGCAAAGGTGGTAAAGCTACTTTATCATCGTGGCAGCACCTTGAGTACTTTTTGGATGTATTACGCTCAGCAGGCCAGTATAGTAATAGGAACAGGCAGTTGCCGGATCCCGGAATAGAGATGACGTTGTACAAAAACCCATTGACAGAGAAGATACTGTCGTTCATTTTATAACAAAGGCTTAGGAAACAAGCGTCACAATATAACGAAAATAGCAAGGTGTATGGGAGGCCGCAGGCGGCTTGGGGAGGGGTTTGGAAGAGGATGAATAGGAATCGAGAAATGCTGTGTCGGCTGCGTGTGGGCGGGATCGGTTTTGAACAGGAGCCGCAGGCAGTGTGGGGAAGGGTTTGGAAGAGGACGAATAGGAATCGAGAAATGCCATGTCGGCTGCGTGTGGGTGGGACCAGTTTTCAAGTGGAAGCAGGACGAACCAGAAGAGAAATAATTATTTTAATCCTTTGCACTGGTTAATGCTTGAATGTTCGAGGTGTGGCTCATCTAGTTGCCCACCTTTTAAAAATATCAATGCACTCTCCATTTCCATTTCTCTAAATTGTTTCCTTACTTATTATTGCAGTGCCCTGGAAAGACTTTAAATCCCTTCTCAGTTTCTACTCGTGTTCAAGCTCTTGAATCATAACATTGTCAGTGACCACCTTCTTTAGCTACAGGAACAACGAAAAGGAAGTTCCTATAAAAACCCCTGGTTTCTCTGCACTCTTGACCCTTGGGTAACCCTTCAAAATCTGGGTCACTTGGACTGAAACGTGATTCCCATCGCAGATCCATGCTGCTGGACTTGTGTTGGCTTCTTGCCATCACTCCCAGGGCCTATCACTTTCTCCCACTCACTGTTGCAGGGTCATTCACTCTTAGTACATGCTGGATCAACTATCCTCTACTGTCAGCCCTGCCCAACTTGCTGCTCCATTGTGTCCTTGGGGATCTGTTTCCAACCAGGCTGTCAAAGCCTCTGGCACCCTTAGAAGTTTCTATAGGAACATTTGGAGCTTTTCTGCACAACGTTTCCCTGTTCTTTGCCAGCTCAGTGGCACTCATACCTCTGGCAATCTCACACCTAGAGGGTAACACTTCAGATCAGCATGTAAGAAATGTTTGCAAATGTTTAGGCCCTTAAATGTTCCTCTTTCACATCTCTTTACATCTTGATGCCAATGTGCAGTCTGCTATTTATGCTTTCCTTTCACACTCTTTCTGTGCGATGCAAGATATAAAACAGTTGTCCTCTACTATACTGTCTCTCCAATACCATGTAAATAAAATGAACCGAGTGTTGAGGTCAGCAGCGTCTGATGATTAACTTAGTAGCCTTGTACATTTTCTTCAGTATCCACAGCATATATTACATGAACTGAATCACATTTGTCTTATGAGTATGTCATAGTAATCCTTTATGCACTAAGGGGTCTTTGGCATTATTGCACTAAATTACATATCCAAAATTAAATTACTTTGCTTAATTACTTTGCTTATGCAATAAAGGAGCTGCAAATGGCTGAAGAGTACCAAGAATAACACTTCAGATTTTTAAAAGAAAGTACTTATATGATTAAAAACCTTTGTTTACACTAGAACACAAAAAATATGGTGCTCTGGGGATTTCTCTCCAAAACCTGGATTCTGCAGTACATAATCAAGACATTTTATGATGCCGAACCCTAGAATAAAGTTTCTTTAACGCCCCAATCTGTCAGCTATCCTAGTGTCATGATTAGATGTCAGATGACTTTATATGATTCTGAATCTCTGCCACTATATCAGATACCTGGTACACTTGTCACATGCTTCAGGAAGCACAAAGATATATTTTTTAAGAGGAGCCAAGATTAAAGGCAAAGTAACCAAGAAAACTTTATTTAAAATATTACATAGATAGATAGATAGATAGATAGATAGATAGATAGATAGATAGATAGATAGATAGATAGATAGATAGATAGATAGATAGATAGATAGATAGATAGATAGATAGATAGATAGATAGATAGATAGATATTTTACTTTATCTGTCCCCATATAGAAATTTTACTTTTTTTACAGAAGCTTTTAAAATAAATAAATACATATATAGGTAGATACGTAAATAAATAAATACCCACACTCTTTGGTACACTTTTGGTACTTGGCAGTCACAGTTGCAGTGAGGCATTATGCAGACATAATGCTGTTGGCATAAAGGAGACCCAGTTGCATTTCTTCACACACTTCTGCTGAATAATTTGTTGGCTGAAAGTCCTCAGTGTTAGTGTGTCTGAGAGGGGGTGTGCAGCATTTTTGTTTTGATTCTGTCCTTCACTACAACCTCCAGAGAGTCCTAAGTGCTTCCCTTAACTGAACTTGCCCTTTTAATCAGCTTGTTGATTTGCTGGGCCTCTCTTGAAGTGATGTTACCAGCCCAGCACAACACAGCATAGAAAATCACACTGGCCATCACAGAGTTGTAAAAGACGAGAAGGATGTCACTTCCAGCATTAAAGGAACGCAGTCTACTAGGGAAGAAGAGCCTGCTCTGCCTTTTCTTACATAGATCATCTGTGTTTTGGTTTTTTTTTGTCTTTTACACACGGATGTGACGTGTAATAGGAATGACCAGTCATAGATAACTATACATCATTAGAATGGGCTGAAACTCCACTATCTATTAATAATGAGTCCTTTCACTGTTTGTGACTCAGCAGAAGTGAGACCTTTGATAAAAGCAGACTAACTCACTTGTGACGTGCTGTACACCTGTGCAAATTGCAAATTTTAATAATGAAAGAGAGCTGGCAACATGGAAACCTGTGATTTATCTGAAAGAAGACACCCTTGGATATATAAAAATACCAATAATGCTTTTGTTGGACTTGTGGCCTTACTGCAATGTACACAAGCAACTTTGAAATATGGCTGTGTCTTGCTGGCGGGACACCTTGTGCATAAGTGGCTACAAAATAGTTGCGTTACTCTTCTTCAGAAATTACACTTGTGAGTTTTACATTCCTCCTGGATGAAAATAATTTGTTACTAAGAACTTTGTTCTGATTTGTGGCACTCAAAGTGCCATAGTAGCTATTTTTGTGAGCTGCCTCTTTCAGACACCAGTATCTTCAATTCCAGGTCTGAAAAGTCTTTCCTGTGCTGTTTTCAGACATTTAAGAATTATTCTCACCGAAACAAATAAATATTATTCAATTATTTTCTGAATCTGCATATTAAAATAAAGAGCTGTGCCTATCACTGCAGCATCAGGTTCAAGGCAGGAGTCCTCCCCTGTCATACGCACAGCCCCATTAAGCAGTTGAATAAATCAATTTGCTCCCAATAAAGTTAAATTCCTTACAACAGCCACCAGCATTGCCATTCTAGTGTCTTTTGAACTGAAAGTTGCAGCTATCTATTTTTTGCAGTTTCCATGTCTTGACCACACTCAGAAACACAAGTCAGGAAACAGACCTAGACAGGACACCAGAAGTGAGACTAACCCACTGTCGCTAACCTTCACAGACCCCATTAACCTACTAGGCTGTGGGCTGACATACTATTGGAATCCCCTGAGGAAAGCTATAAGAATGATGGGAGGCCATGCAAACTCCACTTAGAAAACACCCCAGCTAGTAGGCAGGACAGGCATTGCCAGGCAACAACTTTAAAATGAATGAATATAGAAACAGGTTATGTAACAAAAACTCCCATGCTGTGTCTGTAATAGATGGTTTCGACTAGAAACTTAGAATGCTTGGCTTGGCCATAACATTAAAGTGTGACAAAAAAACAGCAACAGTGCTATAATTTTGTTCTGTTTTAAGGATACAAGTATTTCATTGTACATGGTACTTGTATTTGTACACATGACAATAAAGAATTGAACTTGAATTGAAATATGATTTGGCCAAGGCTAATTTTGAGTTTGTCTGGTTTAAAGGATACTTCAAATGAAAATCACTGACATTCAAATACTACTTTTATTAGTATAATGTGGACATTAGAAATTAAAAATGCTAAACTAGTAGTAGTTTTATATTATTCCTCTGTTTAGTGAGCCAGCCATTTTCGGAATCTGCTTTTCTCATTACGAAGTCACAGTGAAGCATAGTCTATTACAAGCTGCATCAAGCTCGACAATAATCACGCCTTGAAAGAACAGCAGTCTGTCATGAGACACACATACTCATCTACACTCATTCATAACGCGCCAATGCATGTAGAAACACCAGTTAACATACTCTACATATATTTGGGATGTGTGAGAAAACTGGAGAAAATTTGACATGGGCACCAGCAGAACATGACAATTCTGAACTTGAATCCCCATCACTTCACCTACCTGTGCTCCAATTGGAAAAAAAAAACCCCAAAAAGTACCCAAATGTTGTAAGTCACCTTGGTTAAAGGCATCAGCCAAATACTAAGTAATAATAATAATAATAATGGAGTCTCAAACAGGGGAAAACGGGTGTGAGGTCTTGAAAAGGCCCAGAAGGCAACTCAGTGCCTTTGCTGACCTGCCCAGATAAGGCCTTACGCTCGCCAAACAGACCAAACTACTAACTGCAGGCATTTTGCCTAGCAGTCCCAGAAATGGGAAGCTGCCTTAAAAAATTCAAAACAATTCAAATAGCTCCATAATATACAAAATGCCCTTCAAGAGAGAGAGTATTACTGTCAACCTCTAGCTTAAAAAGACAAGTCCAAAACAAGAATCTTCATGAATTAAGACTTTAACACAAGAAAGCAAAAGGACAGACAAAAAGAGGAAAAAGAGCAAAAAAATTGTCAAAAGCGGTTTGCTGGAAGAAGACTACCTATGTTCAATCCATAATATGACAAAAAATCCACAAAATGACAAATGAAATAAAAACAATAATTGCAATAATAAAGTCCAACAGCTCTCAATGACCCGCTGAAGGATGTCGTTTGTTCCAACAGGGTAAAAAGGTGGAGGGCGGCCCCTCAGCTGTGATGTCATTGTAGACCCGCCTCTTGGGGTTCCAATCACAGAACAACAGAAATGGGCATAAAGTACATTTAATTTAAAGGGACAGTAAATAATTATAGTAGTAATACACAATACCAACAGTAATGACAAAAATACATGAAAAATAATTCAAATTTTAAAAACAACAAAAAAACATACAATATACATAAACCCAACTTGATACACGCTTTAATTTTTTTTCATGTGCTTATGTAACGTTTGTTAATATTGTTTGTTTATGTATTATGTATTTTCTTACATTTCTTGTGTTTTGTGGGTGATACCCCGAGAGGCAGGGCCACGCTGACATCACCCCTGCAGGGACCACCTTTCGTCTTTATATTCAGGTGGTAGAAACGGTTCAAGCAGAGGTTAATTAAAGTTGGAAAGCGCCATTCATTCTTGAGAGAATTGTTTGAGTTATTTCTGTTTTTGCGTTGCCTTTTTCTGCAAATCTCTCTTGCCTTTCTTTGTTATTTTCACTTGTTTATTTTGTTCTTCTTTGGTTTAATATGAATAAATCCTTTATTTATGAAGATTCCTCATTGGCCTTGTCCTTAAAAGCCAGAATTTTGTATGGATTATCTTCTCTGTTGAAGATCATTTTTGTGCATTTTGTACATTTTGAACTTTAAAAGCCCCTGTTTTGAGCTTATGCAGGCTGAAGTGTCTCTGAAGAGTTTGGGGTCAGGTATCCTTGGATGAGCCTTATCTCTGGGCAGGCCAGTGAAAGCCCTGGCCTGGTTTGTTGGTGTTTTTGGAAGCCTTTCACCCTTTTCACTATGTCTATGTCAACAGTTCACGACACTGTGTAGAAAAATCAGGTTAGAAACAGACAGAAATGTGGATGGATGGACACCTCCAAAAGTTGATGAATTAAATCAAGGTGGAAGCACTTAGATTAGTTTTTGGAGGCTAAATTTATTCATGTATTGTGTCCATGAGCACCATTGTTAAACATCAGGTAATCCCACACTGTGGGTGGAATAACAGTCTATTGACATTAATTGTTAATTGCATCCAAATAAAAAGTTGTGGGACTGGGAGTAAAGAGAAATGCTTTTGTTCTTGTGCAAATGTCTTACATGGACCTGATCACAGCATGTCTCAAAAATGCTTTTATTTTCTTCAACTGATATTCTGGGTCCATTCACAGGAAGCCAAAAAACTTACATACAAGGAAAGAAACAACCCTTCACATTATAGATCCATCCAATATTTTACTGAATGCTGCATTTTAAAATCATCCTTTGTACATTTACTTCTTCTAATACATGGTAAAAAATGCTGAGAGATGAAAGAGGCGAAATACAGTAATACAAGGTTTGAGCAACTCGAATGTGATGTGTGACTTGAAAAGAGAGAGCAATTATTGAGCTTGTGGAATTTACCTTCCAGATCTCAACTGTCAAATTCGTTCCACAGTACACTACACAAAGCAGCCATGCTATAATTTTGCTTGAATTAAGTTCTGACATTTAGGGTAAATATAAAAATGCAGGCAAAATGGTGAAAAATGGAAGTATTGCTCATTGTTGTGATTCTTCAATATATGAATTTTTTATTGTTATTTCATTTTCTTGTTTGTGTCATGGGCACCATGGTATGATGCCTCCTGACGCATTGCATTGCTATGTTAAGACACGTGTGATGTTGTTGCATCGCTACTCGATAACATCATGATGTATATGTTAAAAAAAACTGGCAGGGCCTGTGGGTGCGTGTCAGATCTTCAAGACAGACGACATCCAAAACTTTTGTGATGATCACACTTTTTCTCTGATTGTTTCAGTTTGAAACTACTTTCTTCTAATTGGAAAAACTGTAGATCTGCTTTATAAAATGAGTTCACTTTGTTGTGTTTTGAAGGCTTTATTATTCTTAGTGTAAATTCATAGAAGACTTTGCCAGGGTTTGGTGAAGTGTTGCATGCTGATTATCACAGGCGAGCAAGGATTTCACTCTACTCTACACATGTGACATTATTGACCCTATCTATCTATCTATCTATCTATCTATCTATCTATCTATCTATCTATCTATCTATCTATCTATCTATCTATCTATCTATCTATCTATCTATCTATCTATCTATCTATCTAATAGTTAGCTCTTGCCTTGCACCTACTGCTGTTGAGAGAGCCAAATCTGCATACCCCTTACCCCTTGCATACCATCTACCTATGTAATATTTTAAATAATATTTTCTTGGTTACTTTGCCTTTAATCTTGGCTACTCTTAAAATAAAAATATCTTCCGTGAAGCATGTGACAAGTGTGCCAAGTATCTGATATAGTGGCAGAGATGTCAGAATCCTATAAAATCATCTGCCGTCAAACTTTTAAGACTGTAAATGAAAAATAAAATGTTGGGGAAATGAAAAAGGCATCACAAATCAATTATTGGATTTTATAGTGCATGCTGAGTCCCTCTTGCTGAGGATATGGCAATAAAAGAACAACTGAATACAATGCTTTTGAGCGAGTAAAAGTTATTAGTAACTTTTACTGTTCTCGGTAGACATGTACTCAAGCCCATATTATGATGAAGTTGTAGTTAAAGATGTAGTTCTGAGTTATGATTCATAGTAATTTTATTAATCATCATAGCATTATAGAACACGGCTGCTGGTGCTGTCCCATGTCCCTTCCTGCAGCAATATCTACATTTCCATAATCAGGCCCCAGTACAGATGCATTTCTCAGTCCACAACTAAATTATGGAAAGCACCAGCAGTTTTCACATTTGTCTATGATCTTCTTCCTCACATGTGGTGAAGAACTATGATAAATTTTGAGCTTGGCTTTTTCAGTGATTATTGTCTGGTTGTCTATAGGACAGTGAAAGTAATTCATCTGGGCATTAGCATTCAAACATGTCATTAACAACCCCTGTAGACAATTCTTCAATGTGAAAAGTATAAGCTACATGAAGTCATGCCACTAGGGCGAAACGGCTGCCACAGGGAAAGAGACAAGCAATGATGTAAAGTGTATAGCCGGACTCATAAAAATCTTTAGCTTTTTTCAATTCCTAAAACAAAATGTCTATATTCAGGACAACTTCCTTTAGGAAGTTTGAAGGATTCTGCTTTTACATTTGCACTTATGCACCATAAAACCAGACATGATATTTTTTAAATTTTATAAGAAAATGCTGTACTTTAGAATGTAATTTAACTTGGCAAATTAATATCCATCCATTCATCCATCCATTATCCAACCCGCTATATCCTAACTACAGGGTCACGGGGGTCTGCTGGAGCCAATCCCAGCCAACACAGGGCGCAAGGCACACACACACACACACACGAAGCACACACTAGGGACAATTTAGGATCACCAATGCATCTAACCTGCATGTCTTTGGACTGTGGGAGAAAACCGGAGCACCCGGAGGAAACCCACGCAGACGCAGGGAGAACATGCAAACTCCACGCATGAAGGACCCGGGAAGCGAACCCGGGTCTCCTAAATGTGAGGCAGCAGTGCTACCCACTGCGCCACCATGCCACCCACAAATTAAAATATACTATGAATTGAAAAATGCCAGATTTAACCTTTAATAGTGTTTTACGTTCAAGCTGTACGGAATTTTGTGTCAAATTGGGTGGAGGAGTGCGTTTCTTTTTTAACAACTCATGGTGCACAGATACTAAAAATATTGGGAAAGAGATGCACGCTTCATGTGAAATTTCTGACAATTAATTGCAAAACATTTTATCTGCCGAGAGAGTTTGCATCTGTCATTCTAATTGGAGTCTACGTGCCGGCTCAATCAAATGAGACTATTGCAAAGCAGCTTTTAGCAGATCTTGCCTTAGCTGCTGAGAATGCATACCTGGATGCCACAGTTATTCTCTTGGGTGATTTTAATAACTTGGTATCTGAGCTTCCCAAATACAAACAGCTGGTGAAATGTGCAACTAGAAAACTCTGGAAGCAGCACTATCTCTGGTGCTTACCATGCTATTCCATGGGCCCCTTTGGGCAACTCAGACCATGGTATTTCTTGTACCTTCATACACACAGAAACTGAAATCAACTAAACCGGAAATACAAACAGTTCAAAAGTGGATCAGTGAGACTGTGTAAGAACTACAGGATGGACTGGACCTCACTCTCTGGGAAGTATGTAGAGATACCTCTGATGGATTAGATCAGTATATGGACACAGTTACTTTTTGCACTAGTTATTGTCTGCATTCCAACTAAATAGAGTAATGACAAACCATGGTTTTCTATAAATCTGAATAACTTAGAAAAAGTGGAAACAAAGCTGCTTACAAAGAGGCTAAATTTCAAGTAAACATGGCTGTCAAGGATACTAAAAGCAGATATAAGGCCAAGGTGGAGCAGAATTTCTCCCCAAATGATTGTTCCTCTATTAAGGGTGCTTTACAAAATGATTACTGATTACAAATTGAAGACCCCCTATCACAAACAAACCCCTCTCTACCTAGGTAGTTGAACAGTTTCTATTAAAGGTTTGAGAAGACCCCCTCCTCCATGCATGACATCAAACCCCCTGACGTATCTCCCCTATAGTTCACCTGCACCTCACCCTATGCATTTCTGAACATGACATCCATTTGCCCTTCCAGAGGCAGCTACTTGTAAAGCTCCTGATCCAGACAAAATTTCTCCATACACAGCAAACCACTGCTCTGATCAGATAGCACCTACATTTACAGAAATTTTCACCCAGTGTTTGGCTCAATTCAAAGGTCCTGCCTGTTTCAAAGAATCCATGATCATCCTTGAGCCTAACTAGTAAACTACTTATATTCTCAAGGTTTACTTGGCCTGTGCCACAGACCTCATTAATAATGTAGTCATTGGAACGTCTGGTTTTTCAGCATCTCAGATCTGTCACCAATTCTCTCCTTGACCCACTACAGTTTTCTTACTGTGCCAACAGGTCAGTTATGGATGCAGTGAACATGGCTGTCCACTAAACCTTGCAGAATTTAGACTATTCATCTTATTTGTAAATTTAATTTCTGTATTTAATACAATTCTACCAGAGCTTCTCCATAGCAAATATCTCAGCATGAATGTGGACTACTGTAGGCTGCATGCCTCTGGATCTCTGACTTTCTAAGAAATTTGTGAAGATGAACGAACATCAGTCAGGGACTTTGACCATGAGCACAGGGTCCCCTCAGGGTTGTATTCTGTCCCCACTCTTTTCTCACTTTACACTAATTACGGCATCTCCAGTGACCCATCTGATAGACTGCTGAAATTTGCTGATGGCATGACCCTAATTGGCCTGAACACAGGCAGGGATGAGTTGACATATAGGAGGCAGGTGGATTGGCTGGCCAGTTTGTATAGATTCAACAATCCTAACTTGAATTCTCTGAAGACTGTAAAAATAACTGTGGATTTTAGGAGACATTCTTTACCCGATACTCCCCTAGTTATAAATGATGTCAAAGTCAACAAGGTAGAATCATTTAAATTTCAAGTTACAGCTATCACTCACAGTCTGGACTGGGATGAAAACATACCTGCTCTTATCAAAAAAGCTCAGCAGTGGATGCTTTTTCTCATCCTAAAAAGTTTACAGCAGAAAAAATTGTAGGCCTGATTGAGGTCCTGTATACATCATGGGTCATAAAGTGCTCCACAAATGTCATAACAATTACACTTACCCGGGCATCTCATCTCATCTCTTTCAGTTATTACTATCAGGTAAACATTACTGGTCACTATAGGCAAGAAATGATAGGCATTGGAACAGTTTATTTCCTACAGCAGTCTCTATGTTTGAACACATATTTGATTCAGCTGTCTTTTCCCAATTTCTAAACACCTCTGTCTACTTTAAATTATTTTTTCATTCTCTGTTTATATTATAAAGGGTTACTTGATAAAGTAATTGGTGGGAGTGCAATTCTACTTTACTATATTGTTTTATATAATTGTGTTTTGTGCAATAATATTTTTTAGTACAAGCGCATACAAATGTGTAATGTGTGGCTGAACTTTGTTTCACCTTCCAGCCAGGACACCAGAAACATGTAGAGGTCTGCACAATTTATGAACGAATAAATCAGCGAAAGTCTACATTAAATAACTTTTACTTTCTCTGGTGTGGTTTGGATGTGGTGATATACCATTTTTCAACAAATACCTCAGACACATTTGCTGCAGTAAACCAAATAATGCAATCTATTTACAACATAAGGATAACAGAAGATAGATATATGCAAGTATTTATATCTAGTTGTATAAACAAAAGACAATAACACACAATACAGAATATACAATTTTGATAGCTTAATTGAACTTTTCCTCTTCTATAGAAAAAGGCACATAACTTATGAATTCTAATCTTTTAATTCATGTGGTCAACATGGATAAGTTCTTTAGCTAGTTATTAAATTTCTACTGCCTACACCATTTGCTTACAGCTAGCGTACCCTGGTTTACTAACCACACCCACAGTTTGCTTCATGTGTGTATGTGTGTGTGATGCTGTTCTGAATTTCCTACTGGATTTAAGAAAAGACAGAACAGCCAAAAACTTCTCCTTCATAAAGGTTGTGAGGTTTCGGTTATAGTGATGCCAATACCATAATTCATTAGCTGGATTTACCCTAACTATTAAGTTACAATTAATAGTTCTCAGAATAGACCTTATTCGTCCCTGGGGGGAAATTAGTCAAATAATTAAAGTAGGTTTAGTTATGGTTTGGTGTACGTGATGCTCTCTACTGCACACATAGAAGGATCTTCAGTGTGTTTTTCTTTCTTTCTCCAGGAGTCCGTTTCTTTCCTTACCTTGGTTGCACCTTCTTGTTGTGGGCAATGCTGCACTTTTCTCTTCAAGGTTTTTACATACAATGCCCTCAATTGCTAGTGTAAAATGTATATTTGCTGGGCAATGCAAGATGAATGCATGTTTTTTTTATGCATGACCTCTCTCTTGCTTGTGCACTTGCTTTTCCTTAGCAAGCTTTGGACTAATGGCATCTTCGTCTGACTCCAATACAGACAAGTCTTCCTCTCTTCAAATCCATTGCCAGGCTGCCCTTCGGAGTTGTTGCGGCCACACCCTAGGCAACTCCTGTCATAAGCAGAGGTTATGGCTAGGTTGGCAGCAGTGAGCATGTAGAGAGAGCAAAGATCTGGTGCTGGTAATATTTTTTAAATGGAAGGAGAATACATTTTGCCATTGGTTTCATGGGTGCACCTAAGCCCAACCTTTTGGTTAACAAAGTATAAAATTTTGTCCATTAATGTTGCCCATCATGGAGTTATGACCCTCCATCACTGACCAAGTCTTTAGATGTTGCAGCGAGGAGGCATCTCAGGGTGTCAAGCTGTCTGTGATTGATCATTTTATCAGATCAGGCCCACAGGCTACATTTCACAGAAGCCCTTTGGAGAGCAAACTGACACATTTGCTTGCAGTTTGCTTTGTAGAAAAGTCTTGAGTGCCCAATGGGACAAAATAGGTTGTTTAATTGTATCTACCTCCTTATGTGTATGGATGTAACACCAAGAGAAATTCTTAGCATCTATGTTGCCTTGCAAAACAATTCAAAGTAAATAAGTAAGTAAATAAGACTAATGAAAGACAAGCGACAGAGATTTTTATTTATTCATTTTCAGGCAAGGCTAGAGAGTTGTCACAGCCATTGCAAAGGTTTGAGACACAGGACATGTTTTATCTCTTAACTAAAACTCAAAGATGAACTAGAATGAAAAGTCAAATCTGAACTAAATCTTGCTTTAAATGCTCAAGCACTTGTCTGCTACAGGTATTTTCCTTTGAGTGACCACAAAGTTTGGATCTACTGAGCGTCACCATCCTTTATACCTTGGCTGTTATAATTTAACTATCAAAAGTACAACATCATAGTGAGCAGTTACATAAAATTGCAGCTCCCTGAAAACAACCACACAAAATGTCAGCACCCATTTAAAAACATATGCCAAAAATGATCATCAGAATAGCAATAACATAAAAACAATGAAAATAAAAACATATTTCAAAATAAATGAAAACAAACAGAGCATTACCTAATGCATTCATGGCAGTAGATGGAATCAACACCTCACTGAGCTGAAAATCCATACATTATTTTAGAGATATGAGGTGAATAACATAACATTTTCAAGTCTACTCAATACAAGACACCAACTGGGCGTGGGATTCAAGCGTACAACAGGGAATAGGAATTGACAAACTGCTTTGGGCTGAGTAGCATTGTCTACTTTTTTTTTAAAAATATTTTTACCAGGTTCTCTTATTTTTGCTGGCTTGTCTGTTTGCTTATATATAGCGCCTGAGGCGCTTATAACTGAGACATTAAATTAGTAAAATCAACGATCAACTTCACGTTAAGTACAGCAGAAAACCTGAGAAAATAACAAGATATATATGCCCATGATTCCTAAAATGTGATACTGTATACAACAGAGCACACATTTTTGTATACAGGTCATTTTTTCTTTATTTCCAGTAGTATTGCACAAACTAACAATTATGCATGGTACAGTGACTCTGAATGAGGATTACTTAATTTACTGAAATGCTTGGAGCGATTTTAGATTTAAAAGCTGTTCTGTACACATTTGAGCATAATAAAAATACATATCCATTATTAACTCTATACTTGCCTACGCTGTAGCAAAAAAACTGGTTGTTTTTGATGACCTTTTCTGTTCGTTGGCACATTGTCAGCCAAAATAAAAGTGGATGTCTAATCTGCTTCCAGTCATGTACATCCTTACAAAAGAGGTTTGTCATGTTTAATGTACACTGATTTCCAGATGTAATACCCAGGGACATGATTCTTTAAAATTAATTTAACCTTCCTTGTAAGATGCGGAGCATGTAAACATGACTAAGCTTGCCTTCACCTAAATAAATTCTATTTTTAGTGTTGTTTATATAACAGTTTAGTTATCCAGTTAGACTGCCGTTCACATGCAAAGAAAAGGCAAATATTCCAATTTAACAATGCATTAGAAGACTTACAGTATGTGGGTTTGAATGTATTGTGGTCCAGAATGTATGTGTGCTATTACAAATTACATAGCACATAAATACAATGTTATATTTAGACTGTATGAACATCGGTAGAGTAATATTCGTTTGATATAACGTACGTCCAAATGGACTTGGTTTACATGGAAGCATCGTAAGATAAAGAGGCCATCCAAATGAGTGGTCAGATAATAAGCTCAGGCTGTTTTCATAGGAATCAACAGACACCAAAACCAAATCACTAATCACAACGTGTTGTCTTAATTTTAAGTTCATACCAAACAAAAGCCTACCTTTTCTGAGTGTTCTTGAAAAGAACGATTTACAATATTTTTTTATTTTGATGCAAAGTTTGGATGCCAGTCTGTTTGTGCCGCCATATTGTGTCACGTATTGTGTCACTGACACAAGTGGTGTTGCTGTTAACAATGCTGCTCCACCCATGAAAATGAATAAATGAAATGGTGGCACATAAGGCAAAGTGTCAAACAAAATGTCAGAAAAAATGATAAAAATAAGCAACAGCTTAAAGTAACTAAAACAGAAGAATATTATTTAACTAGATTCGGACACTCAAATTGCTGCATGGTCACCGAATTCCACCTTCACATTTCTTCTCTGCACTTACCCTTATATCCGGAGAAGGCACGGAAAACAATGCACAATGGGGCGAGACCAACAAGAGGTTAAAGCCAAAGGGTGGGTCATGCTTAATAAACTCATCAGTCATAAATAAGGAAGTCAAGGTCAGAAACAGAATAAGTGTAAGAAGAGAAGACCTCAACTTAAAAAAATCAGTCCACGGAGTAGAAGAAGTTTCAAGATACTTATCCAGAATTACAATAAGCAAGAGTCAAAAAGCTGGAAATACGAAACAGAAGCAAAACTAAGAGGTAAGACCCATGAACTGCGGTCACACCGCTACTACACTGCATTACTGCCCTGAAGGACTCATGGCCGGGCAAATTAAATCGAGAGGCCAGAGTGTGGCTGGAGGCAAGCCGTGTGAGAACTAGATGTGGACAAATTTATAGCAAGGCAAATACACCAACAGACAGCCTGCCCAATAATGAAGAACTAACATGAAAAACTTTCAAAGTCAATATTTCATAACTTAAAATTATTTATTGTTATTTAGCTGAAGTATGTTATACAAGTAGGCAGCACGGTGGTACACTGGTGACAGTAAGGAGACAGGGTTTACGCGTCCCGGGACTTCCCTGCATGGAGTTTGCATGTTCTCCCTGTGCTCCAGTTTCCTCCCACTGTCCAAAGACATGCAGGTTAGCTCAATTGGTGATGCAAACTTGGCCATAACATGTGTTTGGTATGTGAGGATGTGTGTGTGTTTGTTCATCCTGCGATGGGCTACGACCCTCTCCAGGACTTGTTCTTGCCTTGCACCCTGTGCTAGCTGGGATAGGCTCCACCACCCCAGCTCTGACCCTGGTCTGGAATAAGTGGGTTAGAAAAAGACATAACATGTTACACAGGTGGCGCAGTGGTAGTGCTACTGCCTTGAAGTAAGGAGATCATGGGTTCGCATCCCAGGTCCTCCCTGTGTGGTAGTGCTTTGAGTAGTGAGAAAAGTGCTATATAAATGTAACAAATTATAATTATTATTAAACAGGAGTATTAGCCAATCAGAACCAGGATGCTGATGTTAAACATAAATAGCTTAGAGATATGCTTACGAAAGCATGAAAGGGAACAGTAAGTACTTCTGTAAATGCTTCAGGCCTAATTTAAACAGGCCAAACATCATATTATTTTCAGACGAGCGATGAGGCTTTAACTACAAAATTTTAAAAGCCTCTTTTAAAAGTATGATGAAAATAAGAAGAAGAGGAAAATAAGAGAAATGACATCAGTTAATGTTATTTTAATATTATCAGATGTCACATTTAAATTCCACTTAAATGAACTTTAACCACTAACAATGCTCAAGGACATACAGAATCGATAGGCCTAGTGTGTTTTAAAGTGCAGTATTTGGGATAAAGGAAGAGTTTTGCAGGTCCCTATCCAATCTTTGTTATGTAAACCCACACATATGTCCTCCACCCAACTCTTGTTCTCTTATCCTTGCACTCACCTGACCTGGAAGGAGACACAGCCACGATACACTTGCACCTGAGATGATGAATCCTTTCTGCACTCAAAACTGGCTACTACCGTGCTTCAGTTTCCCTATTAAAGGAGATCTTCTCTTTATTCTTTTACACACATAAGAAATGTAAGGATTTACTTCATGGTGGAGAAGTACATAATTAACAGGAACAGTTTTGTCAAATATATGAAATATTAAATATGTGTGCTTTAATTTAAATGTTTAGTCTAAACACTCTCAATTGTAATATAAATTTGTCATTTTTCAGCCCCTAATACAGATCTATAGAGAGCTAGATCCCTAATAAAAGATCAAAAATGAAAAATAACATCATAATTGCAATCACTTATTTTGAAATATTTTAAAACAACACCCCAAATGCTTATGTTTGAAATTGTCATTTTTAGTCTTTTTGGAGCTGCTGTTAGAGGGTTAGGACCAATGGTAATGAATTAAATATCAAAAATATCACATTCAAGATAAGCAAACTTGAAATATCATAAAACAACACTCCACATGCCTATATTACCGATCACATTTTTTTCAAAGGTTTGTGAAGAGGAGTAACTTTGACCCCTCATATACCATTAAGGGGGTAAACCTCTGGGAAAGTTGACATCTTTCTAATCATTTTTGATGAAGGGGCTTATTGGTTTACTCTTTATCATAAGGGTATAATTTCCTGCACAATATATCCAAAAATGTACATACAGTATATATCCAAAAATGACCTAAAAAAATAAGGATTTTTCCAGTCTAGGAGGCTAAAAATAGGGGGGATCCCAAAATGAATCCCTGAAACCTACAAAAATACTTGTAATCCCGGCCCACCTTAAATTCCTTCACACCTCTCCATCAGCGTCTTTTGTTTTGTAAATGTGTCGATCAGCACAAGCAGCCTGCTCCAGCATCATCCAGCCAGTCAGTCTGCCCCACACCTGTCCTCCAACGAAGCAGCACGGCTTACAGAGCTCGCCAACGTATCGAGCAAAGTCCTGTTTGTGATTATGTTTTGTGAAGGTCTTTATATAAAAAACATTTATATGTTACTTATATAAACGCCAGATCGAATGTTATTTACCTCTCTACCTTGATTTATTTATTTATCTTCCTACAGCATAAAGTCACTAGTAGACTGCAGAGCTTCCTGTGTTTGATCGACAAGGGCATGCTGACAAAGTACATGTGTACTCAAGTAACTTTAGCTGAAGGTGGAAGCTCCAGTCGCACTCTTCTCAACTGTTGTTATGGTTCTGCGATTGTCCAGAAATGGCTCCATAAGCTTTATGACCTTAGTCCTGGAAAGTCTTTCTCCCGTGGGACAACTGTGATCTTTTCCTATGCATTCCAAATGACTATATATATTAATCAACCTCTACAATTCCAGGCATCTCACAACCAGATGAACAAAAGTTTAGCTCCAAGAATCTTCTCTGTGACTTGAGCAGTGTCGGTGGGGGTGGGGGATGGGACAGCAGGCTGCTTGCTGCTTGTGCTTATCGAAACATTTACAAAACAAAAGACGCTGATGGAGAGGTGCAAAGGAATTTAAGGTGGACCGTATTATGAGTTTTTTTGTAGGCTTTAGGGATTCTAGTGCTAATGAGTCAGAAGGCATCAGACAAACAAAACTGAAGTGGTTTCAAAGCATTCATAAGTAATTCATAAAATCACATTCCTATATAGTCACCTAAACATACAATATTCATATAGATATTATGGCCTATATGCCAAATCATTAGAATATTATACTATAAGGCTCAGCCGGTGTGATAAGTTGAGGCACCAGTGCTCCAATAACGCGTGTTGTGTGTGTAAACATAAATGTGACCGTTCAGCTGAATTTGTGGGGACCATATACAAAACAAGAAAGACAGGCTTGCAGCTAATGAAATGAGAATGCTTTGGCCACAGTCTTTTTGAACATTAATGACCCCATCCTGATCCCACCCACCGGCCACACTTACTCACCCGACTTTGTAAAGATTCCTCTATTTGACATCTATCCTGTCTTTCAAGCAGAAATGTGAGAAAACATGGTTGAACTGTCAGGAGTTTTCCAGTCTCCTTCACAAACAGCATCTAAAATGTAACCTAATCTTCAACATTACATACAAAAACTGCAAGATTAAACAAATAAGGGGGCACACACTTTTGGAACATGTTCAATAAAGACATGACAATGTACAATTTTGTATGTTTTACTTATTTTATCCATTATGTAGACGAAGATGAAGATCAAATCACATTTTAGGAGGTTTTCAGGCAGAAATTCAGAAAATTCAACACATTGCATAAACCTTCCCTCACAGCCAAGTATAAATAATTACAATGTATCATAATCTTTGGTATGACATTGATTAGAGGAAGGCATTATATAAAATAAATGTTTATTGGTTAACCTGTGCCTCTTAATTCTCCTTTACTACATTCTTTAAAGGAAACCTTACTTGAGAAATGAAGCACAGGACATTACAAATGAAACTCCGAGCTACAATTTGTGGTTCTAAAGCGGTTAGAATTATTCAAGAAAATACAAAATTTAAACTACAGAGAGAATTGCTAAAGGACAATTGTGATTAATTATTCATCTGTGTTCTTGCTCTGAACCTGCCTTGAGGCAAAATGTGCCCTCATAAATGTTTTCAACATTCTGCGTATGTGAGAGCGCCCAGGTTTCACAGTGGATGGTTTCAAAGGGAAAAGGACAGGGCAGGACAGATCTTCAAGTTGAGTTGATAATTACGTGGGCACACAGCACAGCTATGGTCACTAGCTGCCGGTCACTTCAAAGAGTAAACGCTCGTGGGAAAGAACATCACAAATTTATACATAAGCATTCAGCACAAGGCATAAATCTGTTAGTTTTGAAAAGAAGACAAACACTATTATTAGAGATGTTCAGAGTCCTGATGGGTATTTGTACTCAAAAACAAATTAATCCTGTCTAATGTTTTATTCCACAGGAACCTAGGGGATTCCCTATAAATAAAGAAAACAAAATCCATTGTTGGAATGTATTTCATTCTATTTTAGGGCCAAGGTAGCTTTCACATTTTATTGTTATACATCATTGAATCAATGAATTTAATTTGGCTTTATTCACATTGACCAGCAGAAAAAGACCCCAAGATGTCAAAGTGAAAACATATTTCTGAAAAGTTCTCTAAATTAATTACAAAAATAAAACATAAAAATAATTAATCACATAAGTACTCGCCCCATTTAGTATGACACACCTAAATCCTCACTGGTGCAGCTAATTAGTTTTAGAAGTTACAGCATTAGTTAAATGGAGATCACCTTCCTGTAGTTGAGGGGTTTCAATTGATTATAGTATAAATGCACCATAATTGGATTGTCCAACTTGTGGTGAGTGAATATTGTGGCCTTAGCTAAACAATGAAGGCAAAAGAACATCCCAAGCAACTCCGTAAAAAGGTGATTGAAAAGCACAATTCAGGAGTAAATGTTTCATGGAATCCATTTACATCAATCATTTGGATTCAGCGGGTTGGAAAATGGATGGATGAATGGATTAAGAATTGGGAAGGTGTCAATCTGCATTGAGTAGGCCATCCATAAAAAAATGAGTGATCATGTAAGAAGGAGACTAGCAAGGGAGGCCACCAAGAGACCTGTGAGAACTCTGAAGGAGTTACAAGTCACAGCAGATGAGATTGGAGAGACTGCATAGACAAAAACTGCTGCTCGGATGCTTCATATGTTGCAGCTTTATGGGGTTTGGCAAAGAGAAATCCAGTGTTAAAAATACTGCATATGACACCTCAGCTAGAGTTTGACAGAAAGTACAGTACATGGGAGAGTTTGAAGTCAGATGGAAGAAGGTTCCATGGTATGTTGAGACCAAAACTCAGCTCTTGGCAATCAGATTAAATGCCATTTTTGGAGTAAGCCAAAAACTGCACATTATCAAGTTATGCCATCCTCACATTAAAGCATGGTGGTGACAGCATTACACTGTGGGGATGCTTCTCTGGAACAGGCTCTGGATGGCTTATGAGAGTTGAGGAGAAGATGAATTCAGCAGAATATAAGGAAATCCTGGAGGAAAGCCTGACGCAGTCTGCAAGAAAGCTGAATCTAGGGAGAAGATCTGTTTTCCAGCAAGACAACGACCCCAACATAAAACCAAAGCTGAACAGGTATGACCACCTGGAGTGGACAAGCCAGAGTCTAAAACTCAATTCAACTGTGAATCTGAGGCTGGACATGAAAAAGGCTTCTCACTCGCAATCCCAATGCAACCTGGCAGAGCTTGAGCAGTTTGGTGAAGAAGAATGGGGAAAATTTGCAGTGCCTTGATGTGCAAAGCTGATAAAGACCTGTCCACAGGTCCACAGAGCCAAAGCTGTCATGGCTGCCAAAGGTAAATCTACTAATACTGACTTGAAAGGAGTAAATACTGTGATCAATTACTTTGTGTATTGTAACTAATTGAAGCCACATTGCAGAGAGATGTTTTAACTTTGTTATTAAAGAGTTATTTTCTGTTGATCAGTGTCAAAAACTCCAAATTAAATTCAATGCGATTCAACATTGTATAATAAAAAAACTTTCAAGAGGGGTGGATATTTTTTATAAACACTGTATCCAGATAGAAATGGGGGATAGGCAGATGCAGATCTCTGGGTAAGCACTGTGTTTGCAGTTTTTAATTTTAACTTATCCCTGCTTTAAATTACACTCTTAGCTTTATTTTATAAATTACATCTTAACTGTGCCATTTAAGAAATTATAAGGAAGATTTATTTTTATAAGAATTTCACAAGCATGACCAAATTTCCCTGATCTTGTGTGTTAGGATTTTTCTTTCAGACCCCCACAAAACCATCCCCTAACCCTCTTAATCCAGTCTTGCCTACCCAGCAGTATTTGAGGCATACTGAGAACCAGCCCTGATATGGGCCTCCATCCACTGCAGGCAAGCTGTTATTTGAAATTACTTTGAAATGGTTTGATAATTTAAGCTCTTACTTGCTCTGGACCACATAGCTACAATTATGGAAATTGAATTAGAAGAGGTAATCTTTAAATGTATTAAAATATAAACAATTAACAATGTGCAATATACACAAATACAGGCAACTGTAATATTAAAGAGCAGCACTTACTTCGTTGTAATTCCACCTGTGAGATCACTGGAAATTAAATGGCTATAGTAAATGAGAGTGCAAAGTTTTAACCAGCAAGATATCAAGAAATGTATTTGTCTCTTATAATTAAACACAAATAATTGTTAAAACTGGAGCCCTGACCAGGGATTGTTCCTGCCTTGCGCCCTATGCTTCCTGGGACGGACTCCAGCTTCCCCGCGACACTGCCTTAATTATGCAGGTTAAGAAAAAAAATGAATGGGTAATTGTTAACTTTTAAAATGAAAGCAAAGTAGGATGGGGACTAGAGAAATAACACAACAAGGGGGTAAGAACTCATTTAGTATAGAAACAGAAATGGATTGGAACAAAAGACAATAGCTATTGGCGACCACCAAGTCTGAGTTTGGATACCACTGCTCTAACACATAGTCATGACACTTGACTACTGGAGATGTATAGTGGCTAACGCAGAGCAGAATATTTCATGATGGTACATGAAATATTCATATTCAAAATAAAATCTCCATTTATCCATCCATCCATTTTCCAACTTAATGCAGACAAAAAAAAAAACACGAGCATACTCACATTAAAGAATAATATCTGCTGATTTTGGACGCAAAAACTCCTAGGCATTACAGTTGTGTGAGTTTTTGCAGATTTTCTATTTGCACACTTAACACACAGCACACCTTTGAAAATGTAGTTGAAATCTTTATCAAGAATTAAAGACAATGGTGCAAGCAAAAATTCACACTTAAAACAGTATCAAGCACAATAGTGCAATAGATACTGCTGTCATTTTACTAGCCCAGTGTCTTGGGGTTAGACGCAGATCATGTGTGGGTTGTTTTTTTATCAGGTACTACGGTTTTCCTCCAACATCATAATGATGAGCATGTTAGAATAACTGACAACTGTAAATTGGCCTGATCGATCTTTTTCAGGTACACTGGTCCCCACCCATCCTGTATTCCAAAGATGTGCTTGTTAAGTTAGCTGGTGATTCTCAGCTGGCTCCATGTGAGTGTGTAACGATGCCCCTCTATGGTGGATTGGTGCCTCATCTGAAATTGGCTCATTGTGCCCATTTCTGACAGGATTATCTCTAATCCCAATATGACCCAGAAATAAGAAAGTTATCATGCATGCAGGTTATATTATGTCTGTAATTACTGTACCTTCTCCAGTGAGAGAATTTGTTGCTTTTGCCGTTCATCGATATTTTGCAGTTTGGTTTGCAGCAAACTTCTCTCCTCCTCCAGTCGAACCACCTTATCTTTTAACCGTGACTTCTCAGACTCCAGGTCCCTTATGGCAGCTTCATGAGTCATCTGTGTAGCTTGAAGAGTACCGATGTGACCTGTTGGAAGAAAGCAGAAAGCAAAATAAACAACCATCAACTCAATAATGATTTCCAATGGCTTTCTAATTAGGCAAATAAGTGACATACTATAGTCACAAAATAAGAAGAGACTTTTTTTTTTTTGTTTGTTGTTTTGTTTTTGTTTTTTTGTCACCATAACCTATCATCTTTGGGGTAGAAGCAAAAGCTTTAGATTCGTGAAAAATTTCGATCTGCAGTTTTCAACGGATCTTGATGTTTTAGGATCCCCTTATACCGAAAACATCAATATCTCGACAATGGGTGTGTGTGTGTGTCACAGTTTCTTGAGGATGGGCTAGACCTAAAATGGCTGGACGGAAAAATACCAAACTCGAAACTTAAGCCTGTTATGAGATGACGATGTGCTGATTAGTTTTTGAGCCAAATCATGCTAGAGAAAGAGGCACTCTAGAGGAACCCTCAAATACCGTAATTCTACAATTAATTACGAATTCTTTTCATCAATTGCTACCGTAATGACCTATTTTATAATCAGAAAGATCAGCATCAGAGCGGTAAATAATTACTGAAATATTATACAATAGTTTAGGTAACTTGGTTTCTAGGGAACAAAGCCTACTGATGCTTATGTCCGAATTTTTAACTCTATTATGTGATGATTTTCTTTGCATTTTTCATTATGCCACTGCTATTCAACCCCTTAAACCTTTTCAGAATGGTTCTGCCATTCTGCCAAGGTGAAGTTTCCATACGTCATCCTGTGAGATGTTTGCTTTCTCTGCTTATGATCTTTGAACTTGCCTCTAGGTTTGTGAATACTTTCTGATTGTCATTCTACCTAATTAAGTTATGACTATCACCTTACTGCTTGTCTGCTGCATCGAGATTCACAATAAATCACTGCACTGTCAGGTGACTTTTTTTCACCTTATCCAACTAACTCCTGATTTCCATATAGAGACAAAATGTGTCTTGTAGGTGTTATAGGTGGAGCAAGAGGAGTAAAACATTATTCCTTAAGTACAAGTCAGAAAAACTAAAATACTGTGCAAATCTCTAAGATCTATTGTACATAGAGTGGTGGAACCCTCTGCATAAAGAACTCAAAGAGCTGTGAGCATAACATTTGAGAATCTGATTAAATTCCACAAGCTTCACAGTTGCTCTATTGAATCTTTGATTTATTAGCCTTCGAAAACATCAGTCTAAATAACTTGACATTATCTAAGCTGAACTTTACAGTAATGCGGCATGTGCCATATTTCTTAAGGAAAGAGGAAACCTTTCATGTGCTCATTGACTAAAATCAATAGGGAAAGAGGTGCTGTAAAAGGAGTTCCGTTCAAATAAACTGACACCCTCCTGAATTAAGTGAGTACGCTGCTTTTATCACAACCATAAACTAAACATAAAACAACTCAGAAAAGCTGGATATGCATTTGCTTTGATTATGTACCAGCAGAAGAAAATGCACAGTCACTGCCATAGGTCTGTAAAGATGATAGATAGCATTTGGTTCACCATAAAATTTGGGGAATTTGACCTGTCTTAGGAATATTTTTAAGATGCTGCCAACAATATACAATATATTGAACAAACTGTATAGGTATACACTAGCATTCAAATATTTTGAATTGCTCAGAAATTGTCACTTTTTTGATAGAAATTGATGCTTTTTTACCAAGGTATGATTAAATTGATATAAAAATACAGCCAAATTATTACTAATGTTTTAAATGGCTATTACTGCTTGAAATGATTACAGGTCCTCAGTCAGCTGCTTTCTTAAATAATACATGACAAGTACCAGCATCACCTTAACATCAACAAAACCAAGGAACTAGTTATTGACTTTCACCACACCAAAGAGCCTCTATGTCTGGGGAGTGGATGTGGAGGCGGTGCATAGCTACTAGTACTTGGGAGTCCAGGCAAGCTTGAACATGAGACGCACTCTCGACCGCCTGGAGGTAGTAGTGAGGGACAGAATGCAAACTAAACTGAGTGCCATTATGAACAATGCTGCACATTTTTCTGATACACTAACACTGAGGACTTTCAGCATAATATAATAATACGTATTTATTTATTGATTGAGCATCTGCAAAAGCCATTTTTTCTCTGGGGACATAGATAGATAGATAGATAGATAGATAGATGGATAGATAGATAGATAGATAGATAGATAGATAGATAGATAGATAGATAGATAGATAGATAGATAGATAGATAGATAGATAGATAGATAGATAGATAGATAGATAGATAGATAGATAGATAGATAGATAAAACTTTTATCTGATAACCAACCTGGTGTTAAAAATTACTAGTGTATGAGACTGAGCAGTTGGGTCTGGAGTTTGGGGTGTGAGATGCCACCTTCAGTCCTTTATATATGTATTAGATTAGATTAGATAAAACTTAGCTAAAAAGATACAGACAGATAATACAGGTAATACATACATACATACATACATACATAAATAAATAAATAAATAAATAAATAAATAAATAAATAAATAAAAATTTTAGCCTGTGGCTAAAAGTGCTCCAGGAGTGCACCTCCTGGGGTGATGGAGGGAATTTTTCATGATGGTGTCCAATTTTGCCACCATCCTGTTTTCTACAACTGCTTCAAGTGTGTCCAGGTTTCACCCATGGACCAGGCTTTCCTGATAAGTTTGACTTTGTTTAGGCATTGTGCTTCTTTTGAGCTCTGATTACTTCCCCGGGAGACTGCAGTGTAGAACAACACACTGGCAACTACGGACTGGTAGAAAATTTCCAACAGCTTGCTGCACACATCAAGAGACCTGAGTCTCCTTAGCAAGTACAGTCCACTCTATCCCTTCTTACACAGCGCCACTCAGACCAGTCCAGTTTGTTATTTATGTGAACCCCCAGGTACTTATACCCTTGCACCACTTCCATGTCCTCCCCCTGAATGGTGACAGGTCTGAGAGGCATCTTGGCATGTTGGAACTCCACCACCAGTTCTTTTGTTTTGCTGATGTTGAGTTGCATGTTGTAGTCCCTGCACCACATGACGGAGTCCTCCTCGACTTTCCTGTACTCTAATTCATCTCCATTAATAATGCAGCCTAAGACAGACGAGTCATTTGAAAATTTCTGTAGATGGCAAATGCTGGTATTGTGCTGGAACTCTATTGTGTAGAGGGTGAACAGGAAAGCCCTGAAGGACCACAAAAAGCTGTAAGGCACTTTGCTTGCAATGATTCCATTGTGTGGCACTGCTAGACCAGCTGTGACAGACAATCCTGGAAGAGATGTCTGTGTGCAATATTCAGTGTTGGTGTCCTCATATAGGGAAGTGTGTGGTGGTGAAGAACCACCCCCAGCAAACAGAAACCATCAATGTTGTAGGCAAAAGGGGATCAATCTGTTGAAGAACGTCATTCACTGTCTAGGCTTACACTCACCATCTATAGCAATAACAAGAAAACCAATGGAAATGGTCTTAATAAGGCACTAGACCACCTAGGGCTAGCAAGTGTTTGGAGCTATACTGGAGGAATGTCACAGCATACTTCCATAAGAAACTCCTTCATCTAGTGTTTTGATTATTGTGCAGAAAGTGCTGTCTCAGGAGCCACTCTAGAATCTTTCATAAGTGCTCAACACTGCTATATTTGTTTTTTTAATATAACATAAATAGCTTAGCAAAGACCTTTATGATACTAGACAAGGCTTTACATTGTATAATGACTGAATGGTAATTGATGACAGTGACCAGAGCAGAGATATCCTCTTTAATAATAATGATGCAAATACTGTAATGATAAAGAAAGCACAAAACACCTCCAGGGTTGTATGATGGCATAATATTGAGTCAGTTACTTCAGTTAGTCATCTTCCAACCTGCTATATCCTAACACAGGGTCATGGGGGTCTGCTAGAGCCAATCCCAGCCAGCACAGGGCAGAAGGCAGGAACAAACCCCGGAAAGGGCGCCAACCCACCGCAGGGCACACACCCACACACCAAGCACAATTTAGGATCGCCAATACACCTAACCTGCATGTCGTTGGACTGTGGGAGGAAACTGGAGCAACACAATCATTGGAAATACAGGTACTCTGGAGGTGTGTGCTATTAGGAGTTGATTTCTTATGCATTGCCTACAATGACTCAATGCATTCAAATGCAGTTACAAGAAGCATGCCCTGAAAACCAGAGTAATTGCCCAGAAAGGTCAGAGAGCAGCAGGTGCTAGCAGAATGAGCCATGGGCAAACACTGCTTTTGTTACTAATTGGACTATTACGTACTGGAACTGAAAAATATCCCGAAGATTTTAACTCCTACGAGCCAACATTCTCAATGTCTGTTCTGAAGTGCCTTTGTTCTGAGGAAGGACATTAAAATGTCATGTCAGGTATAACAAGGCCAGATAAAAAAATTCAGCGTCCCAAAATTCAATCAAAATAATTGAATGAAAAAATAATCTTTGTGCAGATTACAAAAATTAAATATAATGTGAAGAGTCTAAGTATCAGAAGAGCATATGATGTATTCTATTATGTTCTGACATTATGAGAGAAACGGCCTACAGAGGTTGGAATCATTTGAATAATTTTTCCATGTGCGCAAATGAAAATGTCTTACATAACCCACGAGAGCCACTGATGTGCTGTTACACAGCACTGGCCTGACCTTTGTTTACTGGCACAGGAGAAAGAAAATGAGAACGGAAACCAAAGATAACCAAATTAACAGAAGATCAAGGAAACCGACACAAACATGTATTAAATAAATGCACTAACTTTCAGTGTCAGATCTATGGTGGAAAGAAATCATTTTTCACCAGCTCAAAAATGAGCATATCCTGGATGTTTAGGGTTCCACAAACTGTCCATAGGATTAATAAATATTTCCTTGTTGTACTCGCATGCAAATCAGATCCAACAGTCAGTAATGGACACTTTGACTGGGCAGGTCTACGATTATACAGGGCACTCCTGATATGAACCCAATGTCAACCCCAGGGATGGTATAATAGTTGCTGCACACCAGAAACCCAGTAATGTAGGAGTTTCCCCATTAGAGCATTCAAAATATTCTGAGAACAACAAACTCATCAGTCTTGTTAACCTAATTTCTGCATCTGAACATTAGACATGTTTCACCATGACATGAGGACTGGAGGTGAGCAGCAGTAAAGCTTTGCTGCTAATCCTTGGGCACTTTGCGTTTCCAGTATGCTGTAAGGGTTGAAGGCTACTGGGATGTGGTGATGTGTGGAAATTCTCCTTAACTTTTCTGACACACCATGCACTGTAATGTTCACATGCATTAATTGTGAATCACATACTCGACATCAGTGGAAATTTAAGTGATGTGAATTTAAGACTGAAGCCAGGACCCATTACATTACGTAAAGAATTGTGGGACTCTGGAACTACCTACTGAGGCATGTAGTTGATAAGGCAGAAACCTTGACGGCCTTTAAGAAAAATCTAGATGAGATGTTGGGAGAGCTTAGCTATTAGCTAAACAAACGGGCTTGATGACCTGAATGGTCTCCTCTCGTATGTTAAATTTTTTGTGTTCTTATGTAAGTGGTGTGCCAGAAAAGTTAAGGAGATCTTTCACACATCGCCACATTCCAGGTGCCTTTAAGCCTTACAGCACACTAAGGTAAAAAAAAGTTATTCATCTCAAGGATGCATTCTCATGTAAGGATGTTACACAATACAGTGTCAGGAAGATTGCAGTGAACTGTACATTGGGGAAATAAAGCAGTCCCTGGCTAAACATATGGCGCAACACAGGCGAGCAAAAATGTTAGTACAGAATTCAGCAGTCTTCACTCACATAAAGGCAGCAGGTCACTCCTTTGAAGATAAGGATGTTCTCGACCTAAACAGAGAGTTTAAGTAAAGAAAGAACAGCCATCACTAAACAAAGGAAGTGGAATAAGACACCACCTGTCCCCAGTTTACAATAGCATCATCTTGGGGCTTCCCTGAATATATCTCTAATAGCTAGTATTGCCCCCTCAAGTTGGTGTTTCCTATAACTGTATCACAGACTCTGACATCAACTGGGAGAACATTTTTCTCACTACTCCTTGCAGAATTCTTTCAGCTGTGCAATGTCTGAGGGGTGTCCTGTGTGCACGGTCCTTTTAAATTCCCATCACAGCATTTCAATGGGATTCAGATTTGGGCTTTAAGTTGTCCATTCCAGGAACCAAAATGTATTTTATTTCAGCTGTTCTTTGGTGGATTTATTGGTATGTTAGGGAGGGGTAACTGTCGTGTTGCATTGTCCACGTTTGGTTGAGCCTCATTTTTCTGACAGATGTCCTTACATTATCCTCAAACACCCTTTTGTATGATCTCAATGAGGAATGAGAAAATTTTGGTGCTAAAAGCAAAAAACAAAAGTCAGCCATTTGATTTATAATGGAATTAGTATTTAAGAAAGTATAAAATTCCAATATTCAAAAAGCATTATATGTCAAATGTGGTTATTTATTAAGATAAACAAATAAAAGTCAATATCATGTATTTTTAAATTACATCCTTTTACACAGCACAGCTTAGAGCTCTTCATTAAACTTGAAGACAAAAATCTAATAGAACAGATCGAACAAATTAGCAAATTATTCAGATATAACATGTGCTAATTGTAGAACACAATCAATTGTGTAATTGATGGAAAGTTTGCACACCATTCTGTTTAGCATGTCAAAATGAAAATGGTGCCCATTTTCCAAGCTGCTTGGCCATGCACATTTTTCTTAAAAGCACTGAATTCCATTAGGTAAACAGAATACTGTTTCAGCAATGTCTGACAATTAACTTTTAAAAGGTTTTCTTTCAGGCTTTATTACGTAAGATGAACAATGTGCCTTCTGCTCTTGGCTTTCCCCCCTCATATATTAGCTATGCTAGTGAAGGAAGAGACACGTTCTGGTTGCTATATTTTGTATCAGCTGTTATTATCAAACTGATCCAGGAAAACAATGAGTTCTTTTTCTTAGAGTTTAAGATGTTGTGCCAAAAACATGATATGTACAACAAATGGCTTTCACTGAAGAGTCTTGCAGAAGGAGAAATGAGTCTGGCAAGAGTGAACATGAACATATTGTGATAGGGGGTCCCTTATGCCAGCCAAACCTGAGACAACAACAGTAAAATGGGAGTTAACATATTCTGTTTTTCATTTGAACTATCACAAGTGCACACACATTATAGAATGGACACATTGATCAGGCACTTTTATGGGTCTTGGCGTCTCCCTCTGGTTGTTGGCATATTTAAAACTCCTCTCAAGAACCACCTACTGTTACCATTCCTTTCTTTCCAACTTTGGATTTTGATTCTTCTTCCTCTGCCGTCAGAGGAGGTTCATAAACTCCTCATTTTAATGACAGCACTCTCTGAGGTGTGCAGACCTGAGACTGGCCAGATCTCTGTAGGTAGGTGCACCTTTTATTGGTGTGGTCACTCTAGCGGATAGGCTCCTTCCGATGGTGTCCAATGTCACACCTTTCAATGAGCGTATTATGATAGTGAGATTAGTGTACTCTCTGTGTGCCTTGTCTATTGTCTTCGTATATGCTCTGACCACGATGAGTGATCTCTCGGTAAGGGAGATATTTTATTTGCAGCTTCGCTCTGTGATTGATGGGTGCCCACGAGGTGACACTTCTCTGGTCATGGGTGACTTCAGTGCAGTCACTGGCACTGATGGAGCTGGCTATGAGAATTGTGTCGGTCCCCATGGGTCTGGAGACTGTGGTGAAACTGGCTCCATGTTTCTTGACTTTGCAAAAGGTCAGGGGCTAAAAATCGCTGGATCCTGGTTCCAGCACTCTGAGACGCATTGTTGGACTTGGTACTCCAATACTGGTGGTGTGGTGAAGGAGATCGATCACATCCTTGTGGGCAGACACTGGAGGCTTTTACAAAACTGCAGAGTCTACAGAAGTGCCCGGTTTGTGAATTCTGACCACAGACTTGTTGTTGATACTCTGAAGATCCAGCTTCCAGTAGGCTACCAACTATTAGGAAAATGAGGCTGGACTCCAAGATCAGGCTGATTGTAATGAGTCTGCACAGAGTTTGTGTGAATAACTTACATACTTAGTTGGACTGCTGATCTGAAGGTGATGGGAGACCATCCGTGACAAGACCCTGAAGGTTGGTGAGGGTTGTGCTGGTGTTACCAGTGTTCCCAGAAGGAGGTGTTTCATCTTGCAGAGCACTGTGGATATCATCGAGAAGAGTCGCAGCACACAGCTTTATGGCAACTCTGGTCTGTACCAGGAACTGAGGAGGACAGCTGTGAGGGCTCTGAGGGCAGATAAGGAGGCATTTGAGGCATTTGTTAGAGGAATCTGTGAGCAAGTGACACACCATCTATGGTCTAGTGATCACCGTCCTGCTTACAGAGTAATCGAAGCATTACGCACATCCGAATCTGTTCCTGGGACAATCACAGTCAGGGTGGCTGATGGAAAGGTCCTTATGGATGACACTGTAGTTGTGACCTACTGGGCTAGCTACTTTGAGCAGCTGTTTAAAGCTGATCCTCCGGCTAGTATGTTGGACATTTCTGGGTCCACGGTTCTTGAGGCTGACCCTCCAATTAGCTGTGAACCACCCAGTCTCACTGAGATTGCATAGGTGGTGAACCAGCTGAGGGGAGGGAAGGCTGCAGGGATCTGTGGTATCCAAGGTGAACTACTTCACGCTGGTGGTAAGGCTGTCCGCCTGGCATTGTGAGCAATCTTTGCTTCCAAGAGACGGGTGTCATCCCTGGAAAAAAGGACTTGTCCCTATCTGGAAAGGGAAGGGTGATTGCCTGGATTACGGCAACTACAGGGGAATAACACTGCTCTAGGTTCCAGGTAAGGTGCTTGCTAGGGTCGTCCTCAATAAGATCTGTGATTACTTGCTCACATACCAGGGACTTGAGCAGTCTGGTTTAACGCCTAAGAAGTCTACCATCAACAGCATCCTGACACCGAGGGTTCTAATGGAGTGAAAACACGAATATTAGCAGAGTTTGTTTGCAGACTTTGTCTATTTTCATAAAGCGTTCGACTCAGGTGACTGCGTTGTCCTGTGGGATATCCTGAGACTTCACAGGATCCCCTCAAAGTTGCTGGATATCATGGCTGGGTTGTACACAGGTACTGATTCTGGGATTTGTCAGAGGTGTGTTCTTGCTCCTACTCTGTTCAATGCCTGCATGGACTGGGTGTTGGGCAGGGTCGTTGGGCACCTGTTGGTGAAGAAAGATTCACTGATCTTACTGTGATCTGGAAGCTCTGATCAGGGCTCTCGGGAGACTGAGCAAGGAGTCTGAGTGTCTGGGCTTGCGAATGTCCTGGATACAAATCAAGATCCAGGCCTTTAATGACCTCTTGGGCACAGCTGTCAGCACTGTGTCTGTCTGCAGAGAGAGTGTCAACTTTGTCAAGAGGTTTACTTACCTCTGCAGTGACATTCTTGTCTCTGGTGACTCGTCCTATGAAGTCAGTAGACGGACTGGGAGAGCACTGGGGGGGTCATGAGGTCGCTGGAAAGGGGTGTGTGGTGCTCCCAATATCTTTTCAAAAGGATGAAGTTCTTTAGATTCCTGGTGCTTCCTGTTTTGCTATATGGTTATGAGACATGGACGCTATTCAGTGACCTGAGACAAAGACTGGACTCCTTTGGTACTGTTTCTCTTTGGAGAATCCTTGGGTACCGCTGGTTTGACTTTGCGTTGAATGAGTGATTTCTCATGGAGTCCCGAATGAAACACATTATGTGCATTGTAAGGGAGTGTCAGTTACGGCACTACGGCCATATGGCACAATTCTAAGAGGGTGATCTGATTCGCAGGATCATCACTGTTGAGGACCCGGGCAGCTGGACCAGGCCAGGGGATGCCCACATAACCCTGGCTGACGCAGATAAAGGGTAATTTCTGGACGGTGGGTGCAGCAACATGCTGTACCAGTGCATGTTCCCCAACCTGACCTGACCTGTTTCTTTTGTAGGTGATACTGTATAGTGGTGTAATGGTCAGCAGTGCTGCCTCATGAATACAGCATCCTGTGCATTGTGTGGTGTATCCCATGTGTTAGGTTAACTTGTAATGTCTAACTGAACCCGTTATGGGTTTCAGTGCAAGTGGATGCTGTTCAGGCCAGGGCTGAGTCTTGCCTTGTGCCCTAATGTTGCCTGTAGATGTTCCAGCCCCATGTGACTCTGGACAGGGTTTGACAATAAAGATGAATATAAAGCTGTTTGTAATGAATAGTCCTGAAGGAATCAAGTGAATATGGTCTTAGTTGCAAGATATTAGTGTTACCTGGGTTCATCAGTGAATGGTGTTACAGAAATGTTTGCAAAACAGATCTCAAAATTATATCAAAACCAGTAACGGCACACTGCACAATAATGTGCAGTGAATACGCTTGACTTGAGCATTCATAGTTTTCATACTCTTTCTCTTTACGTTTAGCATTCATTTGCTCAGAGGTTGATGAGCATGCTGCTTCCTGAGCAGCACTTCTTATCTCCGCTCTAGCGACCGGCTTGTTCTCTTCTTTCGTCTGCATCTTTTTGAATTAAAACTGATTAAGTCAGTGTTTGTGTTACAATTACTTAGTACGTTTTCCTTCATTTTTCACTGAAGCTGGCATTTAAGTCTTCAATCTGCCTCAAGTATGATTTAAGATATGAAGAGGTAGGGGAAGTGACGGTGAAGGTGGTACGGAATGAGAACGGCGACCATACACATGCGTCGCACGGCCGCCCTGCTGGCTGCTACAAAGAGTTCATTCTACAATAAAATAAAATAAAAATAAAAAGAGCAATAACCTTGGAGGTCAATCATCACCTCGAAAGCAGATAGTAGACGTCACGTAGTATATGTGTACCAAATTTCCGGTCAATAGGTCAAACGGTTTGCGAGCTACAGGTGATTTAAAATCCTGGACAGACAAACGAACAGCCATGATAGAGTATTATATATAAAGATGAGTTTTATGCCAACTAATTACACTAAGTCAGTCACAGTATTCATAAGCTGCTCTGGCACAATGAGTACTGACCATAATAATGAACGGCAAACATTAGCCGGCTGAGTAAATAAAACCTCTTAACAACATCAACTGTTTTTCCTTAAAATAAATATTTATACTCAAGCAGTTTATGGATAATAATTTCATTGTGGTATACAAAGTGTGAGAAAGAGATCCTAAAGATGTAGCACATTTTTATATACAGTAGTTGATATTCAAATATCTTTTGACACCAAAGTGTCACTGCAATTTGTGACATTACATCCCATCCACAAGTCAGCACTAAAATGCAAGAATAAACTGATACATTGTAGTACTGTAATATTTACTTAAAGCAATACAACATCAATGCATTGAGCACGAGAATTTAAATTTTATTGTACTTTTCCAATTTTATAAATATGCTTTTTTAATCTATTCTGGAAAGGCAGTATGGTGCATACTGTTGCTATCTTTAAATCCCTTGCCTGGCTGATTTCTCTGTGAGGTTTGCACATTCAATTATTGCACTGTATGCATGGCTCTTCATCACAAGGATCAAAAGACATTATAAAACTAGTCAACTGGCACCTCAGGATTGGCCCCATGTAAGTGTAGCCCACCAGGGCTGGCTTAAGCAAGTTTGACAATGTTATATTGTGTTTTTTTTATCCATTCTGGTATGGCGTATATAAAATCAAAAATACATTTATAGAACAAAATGTATTGCTCCTACAATTCCCTAGATGATGCATTGAATTGCCTGTGCACAATATTCATTTATTTGTTTTATCGAATACTAATATTAACATGGCTGCAGAATACAATAACACAGTCCGTCTTGAGAGCCGCTGCTATTTCTCTAAGATTATAAATAACAATGCTAGTAATCCCAGAGTCTTATTCTTAACGATTGATCATCTGTTAAACCCAAGTAACTCAAAGGAATGCCTCCTAAGTACTTCCAGTAAAACCTGTGAGGCTATCGCTGTATTTTTCAATGAAAAAATTAATGATATTCGAAATAACATAGTATATCTCCCCAACACTAAGGATCCTCCTAAACCCCAGTATTCTGTTATAAACAAATTGAACTGTTTCACTAGGATAGATTTACCTGATTTACATAAAATAATTTCTCAAATGAAACCCTCCACCTGCGTCCTTGACACAATACCAACAAATTTTTTCAAAGAAGTATCAGGCGTGCTAATTGATAATGTTCTTGACATAGTAAATTCGTCATTAGATACGGGGGTCTTCCCAGACTGTCTTAAGACTGCGGTAGTTAAACCCCTACTTAAGAAAAATAACCTCGACCTCTCTGCTCTTGAAAATTTTAGACCCATCTCTAACCTGCCTTTCTTAAGTAAAATTCTAGAGAAGGCAGTCATTATGCAGTTAAATGAGCACCTTAATAAACATGCTATTCTTGATAAATTTCAGTCAGGTTTTAGAACAAATCACAGCACAGAAACTGCACTCGTTAAAGTCGTAAATGATTTGCGGGTAAATGCAGACAGAGGCCATTTATCTGTTCTCATCCGCTTAGATCTGAGTGCCGCATTTGACACCATTGATCATAATATTCTTAAGAATCACCTTAGTCAGTGGGTGGGCCTCTCTGGCAGTGTCTTAAATTGGTTTGAATCCTACCTGGCAGGGAGAAAATTCTTTGTTAGTTGTGGTAATTATAACTCAAAGACACATGATATCCTATATGGTGTTCCACAAGGCTCTATCCTGGGTCCGCTGCTCTTCTCAATCTACATGCTTCCATTAGGTCAGATTATCTCAGGGCATAACGTGAGCTACCACAGCTATGCTGATGACACACAGCTGTATTTATCAATAGCGCCTGATGACCCCGAATCTCTTGATTCGCTAACACAATGTCTAACTTGTATTTCAGAATGGATGAATAGTAACTTTCTCAAGTTAAATAAAGAGAAAACTGAAGTCTTGGTAATTGGCAATAATGGATACAATGAGGCTATTAGAAATAAACTGGATGCATTAGGATTAAAAGTCAAAACGGAGGTAAAAAGCTTAGGGGTAACTGTTGACTGTAATCAAAATTTTAAATCGCATATTAATCAGATCACTAGGACAGCATTTTTTCACTTAAGAAACATAGCAAAAGTTAGACCTCTTATATCACTGAAAGATGCTGAGAAATTAGTTCATGCGTTTGTTTTCAGTCGACTAGATTACTGTAACGCACTCCTCTCAGGACTACCCAAAAAAGACATCAATCGTTTGCAACTAGTGCAGAATGCAGCTGCTAGAATCCTTACCAGGAAAAGAAAATCCGAGCACATCTCTCCAGTTTTGATGCCACTACACTGGTTACCTGTGTCATTCAGGATTGACTTTAAAATTTTGCTAATAGTTTATAAAGCCTTAAATAATCTCGCCCCATCCTATATATCGGAATGTCTGACATCTTATATTCCAAATCGTAACCTCAGATCCTCAAATGAGTGTCTCCTTAGAATTCCAAGAGCAAAACTTAAAAGAAGTGGTGAGGCGGCCTTCTGCTGTTATGCACCTAAAATCTGGAATAGCCTACCAGTAGGAATTCGCCAGGCTAATACAGTGGAGCACTTTAAAAAACTACTGAACACACATTATTTTAACATGGCCTTCTCATAACTTCACTGTAATTTAATCCCGATACTCTGTATATCCAATTAATTATAATAACTATTCATGGTGGCTCTAAAATCTGTACTAACCCCTATTTCTCTCTTCTGTTTCCTTTTCCAGTGTCCTTTTGGTGGTGGCTACTCTAAGTACCATGATGTTCCAAAAATGATGGATGGATTAAAAGCCAGAAGTCTGTATGACCATCAGCATCAAGTGACTCCGTGAGAACCCTAACTACAAAGAGGACTATTTCATTTATGTTAGGTAGAATGCCCAGAGGGGACTGGGCGGTCTCGTGGCCTGGAACCCCTACAGATTTTATTTTTTTCTCCAGCTTTCTAGAGTTTTTTTTTTTGTTTTTTCTGTCCACCCTGGCCATCGGACCTTACTCCTTTTCTATGTTAACTAATGTAGCCTTATTTTAATTTCTTATTTTGTCTTTTATTTTTCTTTTCTTCATTATGTAAAGCACTTTGAGCTACTTTTTGTATGAAAATGTGCTATATAAATAAATGTTGTTGTTGTTGTTGTTGATATTCTGTGACAAAATGCTCTGTCCATGTTTAAGTCACACATTTGGATTCATTTTGGCTTTCAAAACTTTACAGGGAAGAAGAGCTTGATTAGCACTTCCCTGCCAGCTTATGAATACTTAAATACAAAACTTAGGAAATTTTTGTTACAAATTGCTATGCCATTTTTTGCTGTGCTGTAATGCTGTATCAGTGCTGAGCTCAGAAAAGCAGAATGTACGGCTAATTTATAAATATATAATTAATCACCCTAATCATACATTAATCATGAGACACATCTAATCTCATCATATCTTCTCAAACCACTTTTCCTGGTGAGGAATGCAGTGATCATACTGTGTATTCATGTAACAATTATTAATGCTGATTATGGCGCAGCAGAGCCAAATGGGCATGTTAGAATTTTACTGCATGCTGCACATATGACGATGTACTTGATCTTCAACTTGGGACATACATTTTGAAGGTTTACACATATGATAATCAAATATTAAAGTGCACTACAATCTAATGTTGGTTTGTCACTTTAATGTTTGAGCATTGTGTATTTTCAAATGTACCTTACAGTGTCAATATTCACAAGTGAAGTGGAAATTTGGAATGTATCCAGGCAAAGTCATGTTACTCTGTATTATGAACAACCAAACCATTGTATTATCTTTGCACATCACTTCCAGGAATGGCCTAATTCAGAACTTCATTTGGATTGCTTCTGTTCTTTTGTTGTCAAGAAAGAAGACAGTTCTCTGTGCAGTTGGATACAGCAGACATGGTTCTGAGCTCCTTTTTAAGAGGCAGCTGATGTGAATCTCTTTGGATTCAATGTGCGCACAAACCGATGTAATCAAACGGAAAGTGGAAAGGCATATGCCTTACACTTTAGGGTTTTTTCTTTGTTTTATTTTTTACTTGCATGTGGTGGGGCAACAAAAATTTTCTGTAACAGAAACCACAGATGTAATTGCTTGCTATGTTTCTTGCAGTGTTCACATTTGTCTTGTTCTATGTGAGATATGAACACTTTTCAGCAGGGCTTGCTTGTGTAACATTAGCGCCCTGATATTTACAAATGTAGTTATTGTCAGAGCTGTACGTCAGCAGTCTCCTATGGAATTATAAAGCCACATTTAAATATGTTTTATTGAATACACATTTTAAATGTCAATCTTTTTTGCAGAACATTTCATATCTCTTGATCACAGTCACACTGATTTCCTTGTTTGTGGGGTCTTTTATAGGACTTCAAAGTCAGAGTCCAAAGAAAAACTGAAGAAGTCAAGCTCATTCTTAAACTCAATTCACACATTTGTTCTGGATTAAATGTCCAACTAACTGTTTATCTCTTCTTCCTACTTCTTTATATTTGCATTTTGTAAATAACCCTCATTTCTCAATTCTTTCATTCCTTTAGCATAGAGTTGTAAAAAAAAAATTGTTTATTGATCACAAGATGAAATGAAGCAAGTAATACCTAAAACTCACGGTTCTTCTTAAGAACATGTAGAACATGGCTTCTTTTTCTGGGTGCCATGCCATGCAGCATTCTTTACAGAAGCTCTCTTTCTCTTGTTTTCTCTTTTTAAAATTTATTTACAGTTATTATTAATGGTTTAAATGTAATTAACTAATGTCATTAATTAGCAATGTTAAGATTTGGCCTCTGGCTTGTTACGATACATTTTTGAATGAATTTTTAAACTAAACTGAAGAGATTCTGCTGTCAATGCAGACCTGTGCACCAGTTTGCCTCAACTGCCTCTCTCAGACAAGCTGTAAACTTGAGAAATGTCACATGGTTGAATGTAAAATATCTGATGGCTGCCTATGTCTATAACATCTGAGAATATAAAAGACTCTAAAAATGTAAGGTGGGATGTATTAAACATTCCCGTATACACCTGGTAGAACTGTGATCACTGCCGTCTAAAGAGCCCAGTGTTATGCCCTGTTGGAAGAGCTGCTTGTCAGTAAATGAAATTGTGCAAAAGGGCAAATATCCAGTGTTGATGGAAGAGGCGAAGATCCACAGTGAGGACTAAAGTAAGGTCTTAATTCTTTGGATTTTTGTTTATCATTGGCTGAGCTTTCAAAGTAGCAACTTCCTTTTAATATATGACATGCCTTATGGAAACAGTAGCATTTCAGCAGTGACATTAAGTTTATTGGATTAACAGAAAATATGCAATATGCATTATAACAAAATTAGACAGGTGTATAAATTTGGGCACCCCAACAGAGATATTACAATACTTAGTTGAGCCTCCTTTTGCAAATATAACAGCCTCCAGATGCCTCCTATAGCCTTTGATGAGTGTCTGGATTCTGGATGGAGGTATTTTTGACCATTCTTCCATACGAAACCTCTCCAGTTCAGTTAAATTTGATGGTTGCCGAGCATGGACAGCCTGTGTCAAATCATCCCATAGATTTTCGATGATATTCAACTCAGGGGACTATGACGGCCACTTCTCCCTCCGCATCAATGCCTTTCGAGATTAGATTTCAAACTGTGTTTTGGGTCATTGTCTTGTTGGAATATCCAACCCCTGCGTAACTTCAACTTTGTGACTGAAGCTTGAACATTACCCTGAAGAATTTGATGATATTGGGTTGAATTCATCCGGCCCTAGACTTTATCAAGGGCCCCAGTCCCTGAACTAGCCACACAGCCCCACAGCATGATGGAACCTCCACTAAATTTGTCAGTAGGTAGCAGGTGTTTTTCTTGGAATGCGGTGTTCTTCTTCTGCCATGCAAAGCGCTTTTTGTTATGACCAAATAACTCAATTTTTGTCTCATCAGTCCAAAGCACTTTGTTCCAAAATGAATCTGGCTTGTCTAAATGAGCATTTGCATACAACAAGTGACTCTGTTTGTGGCGTGAGTGCAGAAAGGGCTTCTTTCTCATCACCATGCCATACAGATGTTCTTTGTGCAAATTGCATTGAATTGTAGAATGATGTACAGATATACCATCTACAGCAAGATGTTCTTGCAGGTCTTTGGAGGTGATCTGTGGGGTGTCTGTAACCATTCTCACAATCCAGCGCATATGTCACTCCTGTATTTTTCTTGGCCTGCCAGACCTGGGTTTTAACAGCAACTGTGCCTGTGGCCTTCCATTTCCTGATTACATCCCTTACAGTTGAAACTGACAGTTTAAACCTCTGAGATAGCTTTTTGTAGCCTTCCCCTAAACCATGATACTGAACAATCTTTGTTTTCAGATCTTTTGAGAGTTGCTTTGAGGATCCCATGCTGTCACTCTTCAGAGGAGAGTCAAAGGGAAGCACAACTTGCAAATGACCACCTTAAATACCTTTTCTCATGATTGAACACACCTGTCTATGATGTTCAAGGCTTAACGAGCTAATCCAACCAATTTGATGTTGCAAGTAATCAGTATTGAGCAGTTACATGCATTCAAATCAGCAAAATTACAAGGGTACCCAAATTTTTGCACAGCCAGTTTTTCATATTTGATTTAATTTCATACAACTAAATACTGCTTCACTAAAAATCTTTGTTCGGAAAACACACCAGTACTCAGATGTTCCTAGGAAATGAAAGACATACCACTATTATCTTTTTTGTTGAAAGTAGAGTAAATTATTATGCAGGCTGAGAGGGGTTCCCAAACTTTTTCATACGACTATATTTCAAACGCTATTTTAATGCTGTATAGGTTTGATCAGACTGAGTAGAAAAAGCAGGAGGACAGGAGAAGGACTGGAGATTTTTGTGAAAGTGCAGTGATGAAAAAGGGAGCACAGCACTGTATATTTAAAACTAAATGTGTGATCCAGGCATTGAATTGTTGACTGAATTTTTCCATTTCACTGTTGGGAAAAGTAAGTTCCAGCATGTACCAGCATCTTTCTGGTGAATCATTTGCAATTCTGGTGACTTCAAAGAAGGAATCAAGGCCTATTAGGCCTGTCCCCTTCATGGACTCTGCTCCATCCAAATATTAATGCCTTTAAATATAAACTTTTGGCATAATCCAAGCAGGTCTGACCTCATCTTTTTTATCCAAGCCACTAGCTTTTGTGTGTGTGTTTTTTTTTTTGCTGTAGTTTGTTTTTGTCATATTTGGTTTAGTTAATTTTTGGAGCTTCTGTAAAATTTTTATTTCCCCTTGGGAACAAGTATAGTACTATCTATCTATCTATCTATCTATCTATCTATCTATCTATCTATCTATCTATCTATCTATCTATCTATCTATCTATCTATCTATCTATCTATCTATCTATCTATCTATCTATCTATCTATCTATCTATCTATCTATCTATCTATCTATCTATCTATCTATCTATCTATCTATCACTACCAAAAAGCTATTAAAATGCTATCACAGAAATTAACAATGCTGTTGGAACCACTGCTTTACTTACTATAATGCAAAGAAAGTGAAACTCTTTATAATTACTTCATAAAATAGCAGAGCTCCAGGCCTCTAACAGTACAGAAGACACGGGTAAACATTAAATGAGATCTTAGGTCCTGTTAAATCTTTACAAAGTGGAAAAGCTGCACAAACAGATGGCTATACAGACGAAATTTAATGCAACAGAATAAATCTGTTAAACTGGGTAATTTACTGCTACCTATGTCAATCAAACCCAGAGATGAAGGTTCCTACCTAAAACACTACATAAAGTATTAATTTATTTTTTTCACAAAAAAATTAAATATAAAATAAAAATTAAGGTTCTGCATCCTATAGCTAATTTCCTTTAGGATGCACAGATGTGAAGACTGGTGGAAAAGCTGTCACAAACAGAACAGAGACAGCACTTCCTTCCATGATCTTGCAAGATCAAGTTGGAATTGTTAAAGCCAGACAATTACTAGTACTATCACATCTTCAATGTATGCTTAACATAATATGAATCCCAGTAGGAACAGAGCTTCCTGAGGTCTTGTTTTAGAATGTAAGAAAAATCTATTAGATGGGGTTGAGTGTGGTTGCATTTTCAGTGCTTTATGCAGTGTGATTGAACCCAGAGTAGAGATTAAACTCTTAACACTTTAGCCTAAAACATTTGGTTCATTTTATTCTAGAATGTAGAACTAGACAGGGGTGTCACTGATTCTAGGTGATATTATCCATTTATAACTCTTGTTGTCTGCTTACATAAAAAACAGAAATTCAGGTAATTATAAAGGAACAGCTTGAACAACAAAACATCTCTTTGCACAACTGACATGGTGCTTAATATTAGTCATTCATACTCATGACTTCCATGCTTACTAATTAGAAAAAGCATGTTATTTTCTGAGAGTACATAAAATTTCATTGATTATCTAAGTGTCTCACAACAATTTAATTATCTAGGAATCATAATGACATAAAAGTTTAAAGGCTAACTCAAATGTAACTTTTATCATGAAGATGAGCACTTTAACAAGATATTATTGACTTGCATCCTTCTCATAATAGCTAGAAGACTTAAACTATTAAACTGAAAATCTTGACCTTGTTTGCATTTTCACTGCACTCCAAAACAAACCATTTTGTTAAAAAAAAACTAAAGACAGTTATAACTTTGTTATTTTAGAATGTAACAAGGTCACGGATGAAAAATACTATTTCTTAAAAGATCTATACATCTAAAATGGGAAATAACTGCCTTGGAGTTCTATTTTTAGGTTGTGAATGTATTGATTATTAGTTTATGGAAGAAATCAGAAAGAAATGAAGTGATACAGTATCTGGCACCAAGATGTTACCAACAGATCATCTAAGGTGCAAGGTGGGGCCTCCATGGATTGGACTTGTTTTTCTGGTACATCCCACAGATGTTCAAGTAGATTGAGATTTGGGGAATGTGGAGGTCAAGTCAATCCATTCTTGACCAATTTGTGCAGTGTGGGAGACCACATTATCCTGCTGAAAGAGGCCACTGCCATCAGGAAATACCGTTGCAATGAAGGGATGTATGTTGTCTGCAACAATCATTAGGCAGGTGGTACATGTCAAAGTAACATCCACATGAATGCCAGGACTTATGTTTTCCAGGCAGAACACTTCCCAGAATATCATACTGCTTCTGCCGACTTGCCTTTTTCCCATAGTGCATCCTGCTGCCATCTCTTCCCCAGGTAAACTATGTATATGCACCCTGCCATCTACATGATCGAAAAGAAAATGTGATTCTTCCATGGTCCACTTCTGATACTCACAGGCCAATTGTAAGTGCTCATGGTAAATAGGAGTCAGCATTGGCACTGTGACTGGTGTGCGGCTATGCAGCAACATGCACAACAAGATGCAATGCACTGTGTGTAAACACTTTTCTCTCATGGCCAGCATTTTTTTTTCAGCAATTTGTGCTACAAAATCTCTTCTGTTGGATCGGACCAGACAGACTAGTCTTTGTTTCCCACGTGCCTCAATGAGCCTCGAGTGCCTAAGACCCTGTTGCCAGTTCACAGGTTGTCCTTCGTTGGACCCCTTTTGGTGGGTACTAACCACTGCATACCTGGACACTCCACAAGACCTGCTGTTTTCGAGATGCTCTGACCCAGTCATCTAGCCATCACAATCTGGCCCTTGTCAAAGTCGCTCAAAGATCCTTACTCTTGACCATTATTCCTCCTTCCAACAAATCACCTTCAAGAACTGACTATTCACTTTCTGCCTAATGTATCCCACCCCTTGACAGTTGCCATTGTAAACAGATAATTAATGTTATTCACTTCACTTGTCTATTTTCTTAAAATTAGAAAGAAAAAATAATTTTACAATTATAAGGAACTGTTCAAAAGTTAGAACCTACAAGGTATTTGTTAATGCAGCCCTAAATTAATTAATCATGATAAACCATTGCTACGTTTTTGGATATTTCATTATCACTAAGTGATTACCTCTAATTAAACCTATTTCTTCCTCTGCCATCTAGATGGGTATTGCAGAGGTTATTTTATTATTAACGTATTTGGCTGAAACTGTTCTCCAAGGTGACTTACAACATTTCAGAAACAATATATTACATTTCTTTTGTTTTTACAATTGGAGCACAGCCTGGTAATGTGACTTGCTCATGGTCACAAAGTGTCAGTAGTGGGACCTGAACCCACAACCTCAGGGTTTGAAGGCCAAGGTCTTAATCACTCCACCACACTGCCTACCTATTTTTAGGTTAGTTCTGTTTTCTCTCAATTATATTTACCCTCTATTAAAAAAAAACAAACAACTTTTTTATGGATCTCTTCAGCACTCTGTGTTTTGTCAAAAGCTCATTTGTTTTTGTCATCTTTGTTTCTTCCTATAATTTGTTCTCTCTCCTCTAAACACAATACTGTATATACATCTATTAAAATGAGCTATTTGCTGTGCTTGGTGTTTGCAAAGTTAACTTGTCATTAATGGAAGTGTAGCAATAATTTCATGATGGCTATGCAGACATGTAAATTACCATCATTTTTATGTTTATACACATATACAATTTGCTAGTTTATTTTTTATAATCATCTTTGACTATTAATCTTTTTAATTTAGGACAGTGTTTAAAAACACATTTTCAGTGACCTCTCTTTACAAAAGTGAAAATCTGTATCACGTTTGTCATCATATCCAGCACGGTCATGTCTGTCGTTAGATGACACTTCTGTATTAGTGTTTATTTTACTTTCTCTATAGCAGAAGGTGTTGCCACAGGGCTGACATTTTTGACGGGATTGCATGTTTTCCATTTTTTTAACATTACTGGCCTAAAGTCTTTGTATGTATGGGCATGGCCATTTGTATGCGTGTGTGTGTACCTGCAGCATGCATATCCCACAGACAGATTAACCAATTATAATCCAATTTGGCACTCAGTACAATTCTGAAATGACCTGTTCAGAGAAGCATTTGCGTTTCCAAATGTAATGGAGAATAACATCTATCATATAGGTTGAAAATATATTTAATTATTATTGTCTAGCAATATAGATGTTTAAACATGTCTAACCATCTCATTTTAAAGTACAAAGAAGCTATATAAGAGAGTTGTTGCTACTCTCAGAGCTTTATTGAGAAGAAGAGCACCATCTGGGCCAGTTTACAACTTAACTACCTTTCTTTCCTGTTTGTTCGAATCTGCATTTGTCCAGTGCTTCAGAATTGAAGAAAATGCTGACAAAGCCAAACTAGGAGAGTTGTGGCTGAGTTGTTCCTTTAGTGAGTGAGGGGCTAAAGAGTGACAGTAAGAGGAGGCTTGTAAAGGCATGCTCTGCCTCTCTCTGCCATTTCCAATTTTGAGAAGACCACCTCTCTTGGTAGCCATATTCAGACAATGAGCTGGCTATGATGAAAATCAAGTGCCCTACTACTTTATGCAACACCTGAAACTACACATCTAGCATTATCAGGTTGTACAGTTTACAAAGTCACATTCTATAGAATTTGCTTTTGTTTATGACACGAGTTATAATATTTGAAGATTAAAGCATATTATACAGTGCATCCGGAAAGTATTTACAGCGCATCACTTTTTCCACATTTTGTTATGTTACAGCCTTATTCCAAAATGGATTAAATTCATTTTTTCCTCAGAATTCTATACACAACACCCCATAATGACAATGTGAAAAAAGTTTACTTGAGATTTTTGCAAATTTATTAAAAATAAAAAAATTGAGAAAGCACATGTACATAAGTATTCACAGCCTTTGCCATGCTGATGACACTGCTATCATGGGCTGCATCAAGAATGGGCTGGAGGAGGAGTATAGGGACCTAATCAATGACTTTGTTAAATGGTGCGACTCAAACCACCTACAACTGAACACCAGCAAAACCAAGGAGCTGGTGGTGGATTTTAGGAGACCCAGACCCCTCATGGACCCTGTGATCATCAAAGGTGACTGTGTGCAGATGGTGCAGACCTATAAATATCTGGGAGTGCAGCTGGATGATAAATTAGACTGGCCAATACTGATGCTCTGTGCAAGAAAGGACAGAGCCGGTTATACTTCCGTAGAAGGCTGGCGTCCAACATCTGCAATAAGATGCTGCAGATGTTCTATCAGACGGTTGTGGCGAGTGCCCTCTTCTATGCGGTGGTGTGCTGGGGAGGCAGCATTAAGAAGAAAGACGCCTCACGCCTGGACAAACTGGTGAGGATGGCAGGCTCTATTGTTGGCATGGAGCTGGACAGTTTAACATCTGTGGCAGAGCGAAGGGTACTCAGCAGGCTCCTATCAATTATGGAGAATCCACTGCATCCACTAAATAGTATCATCTCCAGACAGAGGAGCAGCTTCAGCGACAGACTGCTGTCACTGTCCTGCTCCACTGATTGAGGAGATCGTTCCTCCCCCAAACTATGCGACTCTTCAATTCCACCCGGGGGGGGGTAAACATTAACATTTAACATTATACAAAGTTATTGTCTCTTTTTCATCTGCATTATTATTATTATCAATCTTTAATTTAATATTATTTATTGTATCAGTATACTGCTGCTGGATAATGTGAATTTCCCATTGGAATTATAAAGTATCTATCTATCTATCTATCTATGAAGCTCAAAATTGAGCTCAGGTGCATCCTGTTTCCCCTGATCATCCTTGAGATGTTTCTGCAGCTTAATTTGAGTCCACCTGTGGTAAATTCAGTTGATTGGACATGATTTGGAAAGGCACACACCTGTCTATATAAGGTCCCACAGTTGACAGTTCATGTCAGAGCACAAACCAAGCATGAAGTCAAAGGAATTGTCTGTAGACCTCCGAGACAGGATTGTCTCGAGGCACAAATCTGAGGAAGGTTACAGAAAAATTTCTGCTGCTTTGAAGGTCCCAATGAGCACAGTGGCCTCCATCATACGTAAGTGGAAGAAGTTAGAAACCACCAGGACTCTTCCTAGAGCTCGCCGGCCATCTAAACTGAGCGATTGGGGGAGAAGGGCCTTAGTCAGGGAGGTGACCAAGAACCTGATGGTCACTCTGTCAGAGCTCCAGAGGTCCTCTGTGGAGAGAGAAGAACCTTCCAGAAGGACAACCATCTCTGCAGCAATCCACCAATCAGGCCTGTATGGTAGGGTGGCCAGACGGAAGCCACTCCTTAGTAAAAGGCACAAGGCAACCCGCCTGGAGTTTGCCAAAAGGCACCTGAAGGACTCTCAGACCATGAGAAAGAAAATTCTCTGGTCTGATGAGACAAAGATTGATCTCTTTGGTGTGAATGCCAGGCACCGCTCATCACCAGGCCAAAACCATCATGCTGTGGGGATGTTTTTCAGCGGCAGGGACTGGGAGACTAGTCAGGATAAAGGGAAAGATAACTGCAGCAATGTACAGAGACATCCTGGATGAAAACCTGCTCCAGAGCGCTCTTGACCTCAGACTGGGGCGACGGTTCATCTTTCAGCAGAACAACGACCCTAAGCACACAGCCAAGATTTTAAAGGAGTGGCTTCAGGACAACTCTGTGAATGTCCTTGAGTGGCTCAGCCAGAGCCCAGACTTGAATCCGATTGAACATCTCTGGAGAGATCTTGAAATGTCTGTGCACCGACGCTTCCCATCCAACCTGATGGAGCTTGAGAGGTGCTGCAAAGAGGAATGGGCGAAACTGGCCAAGGATAAGTGTGCCAAGCTTGTGGCATCATATTCAACAAGACTTGAGGCTGTAATTGCTGCCAAAGGTGCATCGACAAAGTATTGAGCAAAGGCTGTGAATACTTATGTACATGTGATTTCTCAGTTTTTTTAATTTTCATAAATTTGCAAAAACCTCAAGTAAACTTTTTTCACATTGTCATTATGGGGTGTTGTGTGTAGAATTCTGAGGAAAAAAATGAATTTAATCCATTTTGGAAAAAGGCTGTAACATAACAAAATGTGGAAAAAGTGATGCGCTGTGAATACTTTCCGGATGCACTGTATATAATACATGAGTAAGTTTATTTTCCTGGCTGTTCTGGTACTCTGTCTAATTGCCTGGATGTAAAAAGGAGGGATACGTATTGGACTATAGCAGCAGTTAATCCTGACAGTGTGGTAAAAGTATGAGATTTGAGGACATTCTGGTAGGAGAACAGGGTCTCTCTACAGGTAGTAGACTATCACGAAAAAACACCATGATGTTGCTTTTTTTAAAAATTATCCTAAAACTTCATTTTTACAATAAACGTTTCACACAAAGGTTGTAGAAATTTTGGAAGTCTACATTTTTTATTTGAGGTATTTTTTTTAATGTTATCAACTACTGTCACTTTACATTGCCAGGTGAAAAAAGGTTTGATCTTGATGTCACTGTGGCTTTGTTTTTATTTAGAAAAAATGTCTGAAAATTGAGTGTTTGGTGTTTGCTCTTTGGTGTTGTTTGAAATTCTCAACCATTTTGAAGGAAATCATGGAATCACTGATGCAAAATCAGTAGCAGCCCACTCATCTTCAAGTCTCCTACACTTAATTACTTCAGTCAATTGGGCATTGTTATTTGTTTTGCTGTTTATAAATTATGGCCGCCAACCTTCGATGCACTACTAAAAGAGACTGGTAAGAGTATGGAGGAATATTTTAACCTCCTCAGTCTGATTTTACACTATCTGTATGGATTCAGCAAAGAGCCAGGTAAAGTGTAGGATATGGATAATGTTTATTTATCCTTACAAATTTATAAATATAATTAAGCTGTGTTTCTTCTTTGGACCTATTCTACATTTTGTATGCTATAGCATTAATGGTATTGACAACTTGGGTTATGCAGAAAAAATACTCTTTGTCAGGGCTTTCAACATTAGATTTTGTTTTATTTTAGTGTCTCGCAACTAATGGCATGCATCATTTCAAAATTAATTTCAGATTCATTAAAGCAGCAATTAAGTACCTTAATGTGTGAGCTTTGGTTTTATAAATGATCTCTAATTTGTTTTGTTTGTTAGCCTTTTAAATCACAAGGCTGCATTCAGTCTGTTTGATTTGAGCATGGTTATTTAAGGTATTTCACCAGACATTATTCTATTAAGCCTCAACAGGACAGACATTAAAGGCAGGCTTCAATAAGAATATACTCTCTGTTCCTTTTCACTTTTAAGTTATTTTTTATTTACAATGTCCTTTTCTTTGTTTTCTAAGCCTTTAACAGAATTGCTTTATATGCTTGTGATCCTCCTGCTTTGTGTATTAATGAAGACTAAGGTCTCCAGCAAACTTAAATCACAAAATATGCATACATAAACTTAAAACTAATACATAAATAGCCATGCCACCATGCTTGGGCAAAAAGAAAGATAACCATTTAAGTTCTTCCATTCATTTTCAATATATCCATCCAAAACCAATTAACCCAGTTTATAGCCATAGCGGCTGGAGCCCATCAGGGTTTCATCAAGCCCAAGACATGAAGCATCCCCACACAGGGCCAGTTCAGAGTTTAATCTATCATGTATGCCTTGTAGATGCAAGCAGAAAACCTCGCAGGAAAAATGCACACATCTCACGCAGACAGTGCCTAGCCTGGGAATTTGAACCAGGAAGCTAAGTCCTAGTACCAGCGCCTCTTCAGCAAATGCCTTTTTAGAAAGACACAATGACCCCTGGGAGCAATGACAATGATGAGGCATATTTCACATCAAACAGGGCACAGACATTAAATATACGTCTGCCCTTGACAAAATCTGTCAGGACATGAAAAATGATACAGGGCAAACATTTTCTAGGTGAATAGCAAGTGCTTTTAAAACTCCTTGGAACTGGTATTTAGAAGAAAGATGGGGAAGACAAATGAGGACTTCATATAAAATACAGGTGGCCTTGTTTTCTAAGTGGCAGAGCATGTCATTTCTAAATAGAAACAGAAAATACAAATGAGTACAGGATGAAACAAGAACAGTATTCATGATAGCAATAGCAGGGAACCTAAAACACCTAAACAATTACTTGTAAATCATTGGTGAGAGGAACATTCTTTTGCTGTTTTTTTTTAAACATAAAATATGGATGTGAAATACATGTAACTGAAAAGCTTACAGTAGATGTGATGGTCTCAACAACATCATCATCTGACACCTTATGCAGAATTCAGGGGGCAACATCATATTGTCACTGAGGAGTGGTGACACATTATATTGTGATTATCACACACAAGTAAGAATTTCACTTTACTCTAGCTTTGAACTTATCAATAAACTGAGAAAAAGGAATCTGAGGAGTCGTTCTGCGCATGGAAAGGAATAGCAGATGTTATGTGTTGCCTAGCTGATCTTGTAGTTTAAGGAAATAAAGGCATGTGTATGGGGAAAATAAAAAGAGGATCTGCTTTAATGAGGTCAGACCATTTCACTTTGTGCTTTAATTAAGAATGACAAAAAAAGGATTTTATACCTATGGTCATGAGCTATGGGTAGTGACCGAAAGAACGAGATCGCGAATACAAGCGGCTGAAATGAGTTTCCTCCGCAGGGTGTCTGGGCTTTCCCTTAAAGATAGGGTGAGAAGCTCAGTCATCCGGGAGGGGCTCAGAGTAGAGCCGCTGCTCCTCCGCATCGAGAGGAGTCAGATGAGGTGGCTCGGGCATCTGATCAGGATGCCTCCTGGACGCCTCCCTGGTGAGGTGTTCCGGGCACGTCCAACCGGGAGGAGGCCCCGGGGAAGACCCAGGACACGCTGGAGGGACTATGTCTCTCGACTGGCCTGGGAACGCCTTGGGATTCTCCCGGAAGAGCTAGAAGAAGTGGCCGGGGAGAGGGAAGTCTGGGCATCTCTGCTCAAGCTGCTGCCCCCGCGACCCGACCTCGGATAAGCGGGAGACAATGGATGGATGGATGGATAATAAAAACTTGTAGTCTGCAGTTACTGTAAAAGTACCAAGGTTAATACTTTAATATATACCATAAGGCTTCTATGTGACTAGTTATACAGGAGTTTAGTGTAAAAAGAATTAAAAGGATAAAGAAAAAAAATCTGAATTGGTATTGGAATTGGCTCACTGTAGTGACATTGATAGTGTGCCTAAGAAAAAAAGCCTGATTGGAGGATCCCTAAAATAAATCGTGACAAAGTACAATATGCCAGTGATCTTCTGAGTTGGTCTGCATTTGCATTTGCCCATGCATTTTAGCACCTTATCACATAATGTTAGTAATGTACCTAAAGTAGACTAAGAAAGAACAAAAGAAAAGCCACAATGTATGCTGATTTTTATTCTGGCCATGTTTCTTTATTGAATAATTACCTCATTACCATACTAAATGAAGCAATTAACAACTCCTCCCAGTTCAGCAGCTGCTGGGAGGTATCAGGAAAGAGATAATCTGTAGGCACTGATGATCTTGTTATTGCTTCAATGAAGAATTTCTTTCCTGTAAAGTATACTTAGTCCAAGTACAGTTAAAGAGGAAACCAGACAACTTTTAAAAAGTGTCAGGATGAGCTGTTGGGACACCATGACTATTGACTAACCAATCAAGCCTGATGGACTGAAAGGATCCCTATTGTGTGTCACCCTTCTCACAGTATGTGCTTCTTTAACTAAGGAATCTGATGTATTTGAGAAATGCACCAGGTACATAAATAACACAGATTATGAAAGAGTCTATCTCTCTCGATATATATAAATATTCCATCCCGGAAGCGAGAGGTGGAGTCAGCACGTTCGCAGAACGAAACCTCCAAAGAAAGTGTCACTCGTTTATCCACCAATACAGAAGCAAGGTGAGCACATCAACAAAATGGTAGCCCTTTAACTTTTCCTCCCACCCGCTAACACACAAGCGAGGTGAGAGAAACACCCAGAGTAGTGCCTTTCAATTCCCTGACATCTCTAAATTTAAATATTTTTTCTGATGATATCAATAGTTTCTAGGACCCCAGGCTTTTTACAGCACGGGCTTACACAGCTAACATATATATATATTGCCCTTGAGCAAGACCATTAACTGGCAATTGTTCCAGGGGCACTATACAATGGCTGACCCTTCGCTCTGACCCTCAGGGGTATGCAAAAACCAAGAAATCCCTAATACAAGAAATTGTATAAAGCGAAATAAAGTTTTTTTTTTTTTTGCTGTGGCCACAACTTGTGGGCATTACCATAATACTTAAGTATAAAAAAAGCATGTACAACCATATGTGTAACACCAAGACTTATTAGCCTAACTTTATTTATATATTTATTTAATTTGAATATTATTATTTTTTGGCTAATTTGACAGTCCCAATATATACACAATCCTGGCAATTATTTCAATACCTGTTCCCAATTTTAAAGAACAAATAGCATATTTGGTTTTCTTTAAATCAGCTAATCGACAGCTCTAGCGGTGGCTGGGCAGTACTGCATGTCCTGAATAATGATAAGCAAACCCCATGGAGTTGGCTTTGCTATGAGTTTGGCTAAATCATGGAAATGTTTGCGAAATTCACCAAACTCCATGAAAGGTATTGAAGTCAATGGGGAAAGAGGACCTGAGCTCGTTTTGAGTGGATTATAATGGTGTAATAGTCTTTAAAGTGTCTTAGAGGGCCAGGGAATCGTCTGCCAACTATACTGAAACAATTATTGTGGTGAAACATGTGATCTGTGCTGTGAAGCAGCAGTACTAACCACTGTACTGCTGTGCCTCAAACAACAAAAGATGCAGACAGAGCAAGAAATAAATAACATATAGCTCATTGCACTTATAGAGTGCCACTCTTAGAGCACACGTTGGCCATGCCACAAAGCAGCAGTGTGGGACTGGCTTGTTCTATTGTTTGAGGTAATCCTGGACACACCTAGAATGTCAATTTTGCTTCCAATTTATCTGTGCAGACACTTTCATCAAGAAAGAAGAAAAGATTTATAAATAGTAATACATTTTTTGCTTATATTATTTCAAAGCATGTCCTATGTTTTCTGTTTCTCGGAGGTCTCCTTTAAGGCTTGTTTTGCGGTGAGCACATGGCTAATTTGTGTGCATAATTAGCCATGCGGTGATGCAGAAGGAAGTTATATATCTGATGGTAGTACTCATAATATTCTTATTAAGGTCAGCTAATGTACCCCTTAAATGAATATATTGCAAGATTTTTGTTTATTTCTTTTAAACACACCAGGGGTGGAAGCCGGCAGTGTTTTTCAACCTTTGTTGCTTTGAGACCCATTTTTACCTTTTTAAGTTCACTGACAACTCCATCCATCCATCCATCCATTTTCCAACCCGCTGAATCTGAACACAGGGTCACGGGGGTCTGCTGGAGCCAATCCCAGCCAACACAGGGCACAAGGCAGGAACCAATCCCGGGCAGGGTGCCAACCCACCGCAGTCACTGACAACTCACCAATTAGCAATTGAAGAGTTTGGGCTTTGAGTTGAAACAACTGCAAATGGAAGAGTAGGGTTTCCCCTTGGTGAAATGAGTACGGTTAGAGACAATGAAAATATCACTGTCAAGGCAATAGCTTTTTTATTTCCTTATATGCTTGCAACTGAGCAATGGCCAAGTTGGCAACGATTTTTCATTAAACATGTGTGAAGGATCTGTTACAGCTCTGTGATGTCATGCTGGCTTCGCAAAGCATCATGGGGCTCTTGGAAAAATATTCACCTAAACCAGCTGCACAGCAAACGTTCAGGAAAATATTCAACAAAATAAGTTCACCGGTGAACACAGCACATTCACCATGAAAAACACAAATGTTGATAGAGCAGACAGAGTGCTAGTTATACCCAAGGGTGCAAAGCACGTAAGATAGTAGAAGGGCTGTGGAGCAATTGCAGCTCAACAGGATGCTGCTCACTTGTTTTTATTGCGCTGACAACTAGTATTACAAAAAAAGTACTGAGTTACAAGACAAGGATCATTTCACTTGAAAAGCTGCTCTCACTTTATAGGTCTGCCTGCAGTGACAGACACATTAAAAGAGTAAAGATTTGTGCGATGTTGGCTTAATAAAGCCGGCCATGGCTTGAAACTGTGAAACCAGGACAGCATTTTAAATGAATAGGCATGGTTATAATTTTGGAAGTACATAACTAACAAATCTGTAGGAGTAAAAAAAAAAAAAACAAAAATCCCTACTGGCTTTTAGGAGAATCTCCGTGGCCTGCTGCTGGACTCTGTCTCGAGTAGCTTCCAGCTCACACTCTGTCTCCTTCTGCCTAATCAGCAAAATTTCTGCATCCTGATTTGCTTCATCCAGCTGTTTTTGAAGCCCCTAGGAAAAAAAAATAAAACATCAAAAAAAGAAAAAAAATCAGATCACATCACATCTTGTTTTTTTTATCATTTACGGCACATGGGATACAAGTTCTTCTTGATCAAGAGAGTTGAATATGTAAAAAAATCTACAAATTAAAGATGTTAATTAGCAAATGTGTAGAGAAGAGAAAGTAGACAAATTTAAGATTTGTATTAAATACATATCTGCAGTTA